>NW_010556747.1:22626-82872 GCF_000687285.1 Phaethon lepturus
GAACCGCTCCATGATCTTCCCTGGTACCGAGGTCAGGCTGACAGACCTGTAGTTCCCCAGATCCTCCTTCTGGCCCTTCCTGTAGATGGGTGTCACATCGGCAAGCCTCCTGTTGTCTGGGACCTCCTGTGTTAACCAGTACTGCTGAGAAATGATGGAGAGTAGCTTGGCAAGCTCCCCCACCAGTGCCCTCAGTACTCTTGGGCAGATCCCATCAGGCCCCATAGACTTGTGTGTGTCCAGGTGGCATAGCAGGTCCTTAACTGTTTCCTCATGGATTATGGGGGGGTTTATTCTGCTCTCTGTCCCTGTCTTCCAGCTCAGGGGACTGAATACCCTGAGGATACCTGGTCTGGCTATTATACTTTATACATATTATAAAAAGTTCATTAGAAGGCTGGACTATTTTGTATAGTAATGTTTTATTTCAAAATATTTTTTGTCCAGAAATATGCATAACCAAGAAAACATTACAGCAACTGACCATGTTTTTTAACTCACAAGGAGCACCTGCCACACAGTTCAGGGGAATGGGGACAGATTTTTAGCAGGGCCTGTTTTGACAGGACAAGGGGTAGTGGTTTAAAACTAAAAGATGCTAGATTCAGACTAGATATGAGGAAGAAATATTTCACAATGAGGGTGATGAAACATTGGAACAGGTTTCCCAGACCTGGTCAAATGAAAAGGCAAGAAGGAAATGCGCAGGCAGTGGAAGCAGGGACAGGTATCCTGGGAAGAGTACAGGAACGCTGCCCACCTATGTAGGAATGGAGATAGGAAGACCAAGGCACGGCTAGAGCTGAACTTCACAAGGGATGCAAAGAATAATGAGAAGGGCTTCTACAGCTATGTCAGCCAGAAAAGGAAGAGCAAAGAAAGCGTAACCCCCTTGATGAGAAAAACTGGCAGACTGGTAGCATCAGATGAGGAGAAGGCTGAGGCACTCAAGAGCTTCTTTGCCTCAGTCTTTCACTGGCAGTCTCTCTTCCCACACCTCTCAAGGGGGTGGACTGCAAGACAGGGCTGGGGGAGCAAAGTCCCTCTGACTGTAGGACAAGGTCATGTTCGAGACCACCTGAGGAACCTGAACATACACAAGTATATGCGACCTGACAAGATGCACCTCAGAGTGCTGAGTGAATTAGCTGATGTAGTTGCCAAGCCACTCTCCATGATCTTTGAAACATCCTGGCAGTCGGGTGATGCCCCTGGAGACTGGAAAAAGGGAAACATTGCATCCATTTTTGAGAAGGGTACCAAAGAGGACCCTGGGAACTACCAACCTGTTCAGCCTTCCCTCTGTGCCTAGGAAGATCATGGAACTAGAAGCTATGCTAAGGCACACGGAGGACGGGGAAGTGATTTGAGACAACCAGCATGGCTTCACCAAGGACAAGTCCTGCCTGACCAATCTAGTGGCCTTCTAGGACAGAGTGGCTACATCATTGGACAAGGGAAAAGCTACCAATGTTATGTGTCTGGATTTCTGTAAGGCCTTTGGCACAGTCCCCCACAACATCCTTCCCTCTAAACTGGAGAGAGAGGGATTTGATGGGTGGACTGTTGGATGGATGAGGAACTGGTTGGATGGTCACATCCAGAGGGTAATGGTCAATGGCTCAATGTCCAGTGGGAGATCAGTGACAAGTGATGTCCCTCAGGGGTCCATACTGGGACCAGTACTCTTTAATATCTTTATCTGTGACATAGACAGCGGGGTCATGCTGGGGAGACCTTATTGCAGCCTTTCAGTACTTAAAGGGGGCTTGTAAGAAAGATGGGGACAGACATTTTTGCAGGGCCTGTTGCAATAGGACAAGGGATAATGGTCTGAAACTAAAAACGGGTAGATTCAGACTAGGTAGAAGGAAGAAAGTTTTCACAATGAGGGTGGTGAAACACTGGCACAGGTTGCCCAGAGAGGTGGTAGATGCCCCATCCTTGGAAGTGTTCAAGGTCAGGCTGAATGGGGCTCTGAGCAACCTGATCTAGTTGAAGATGTCCCTGCTCATTGTGGGGAGTTGGACTAGATGACCTTTAAAGGTCCATTTCAACCCAGACTATTCTATGAATCTATGATTCTATGTGTTATGAACAAAAATGCCCTTACATATGTAAAATTGTCTAATTTTTTCTTCTTATATTGCTCATTAATAAGAATGTGACATAAATGAAACGTCATCATGTTATTATATACCTCAGAGAGTTCCATTTGTTACACTTTCTGACATCTTTCTTTTTCCTTATAACTCATCTTTTCCTTTTTTAATTTTATCCTTTTAGCATACAGATCAAGGAATGTGGTTTTTTTTTTCCTTCCCTATCTTCAAATGCTTGAAGCCTTTCAAAAGTAAATCCTCTAATTCAGCATTGTTATGGTAGTGGATGGCATGACAGGTTTTTAATTACAGCTGTCTCCATTGTATATTTTACATATGTTTTTAATTTCTCATTTCCCTTTTAATATCATTTAGCTATTCCATTATTGCTGTTAATTTTACTCATTTGAGAAGCCATTAGGAAATACTAGGCTAATTAAATGAGATAGATTTCAGTGGTAAAGAAGATTAATTCTTTCCTAGTGAGCGAAGAAGAAAAAAGGAAGATTTAAAAAACAATATGTGTACTGTAAAAAATTATTGAAGGAAAAGTACTGAATATATATTTTTGAGGAATATTGTTTTCTCATGCACAGAAGAGTGGACTGGTACTCAGAGACAAGATTTTCTATTTGTTTGCTGGACTAGGTTCCTATGTGTCTTTCTCGTAGTCTGTTAAATCAAGATAGTTTCAATGGCACAACAACTTTAGTTGCATTTTACTATATGTTAGTTTTTCACAATGGAATTTAATTTAAAAAAAAAATACCAATACATCTACTTAGATCATGCATTCTGACAGTATATTTGAATGTTAATACGTACATAAACCTATTTCTGGAGAAATTTCAGCTTCAGTAAACAAAAGCATAGATTTTTTTTTCAGCACTGAATTTTAATGAAGCTTATAAAATCTGAGCTTCCCGCTATATGACAAAGCAGTCAATAAAATTATTTTTCTCATTGCCTATTTTACACATGGTGACTGATAACACTGCATTTAAGAATTATGTATGTATGAAGCATTCACTACTTTTCTGGATAGACAGAGGAAATATTAAATAGAGTGAAAAGTTAATTGAATTAGCATTTTAAGCATGAAACTAGAGTGGTCTAAAATTTTATGTATTGTTTCTTGACAAAGTATCAAAGCAAAATCTACAAACTTTGCATTGTACTAAACAGGTTCTCTACAACCTGCCATCATACTTACAAATTTATGTCCAAAGTAATGCAATAGAAAAGTTCTGTGCAACTGTAAGGACCTTACAACTAGCAAATCAGTTTCAGAAATCTGTTTTTCCATCTCAGGAAACATGTTTTATATAGTAATATATTTTAGGAAAAAAATAGAAAAATACAGTATTGATGAAACTGAATGGTATGTAAAAATAAGTACACTCTAAAGATACTTAAAACAAATAAGAAAATCTGTGTATGTTTCTAATCAGGTATGATGGTAGTTGAACACTTTATAACTAGCTTTGTATCACCAACTTGACAACAAGCACTCTTACTAAATATGTTATTAGCAGAGTTTTTACAAGCTTTCTCCTTCAAATTAAATGCAATTTCCTTGAGATCTCCTCTTTATACAGGCTGAATTCCCAGTAGAACTTCAGCAAACATTAGACAAATTTCAAATCAATGTAGAGTCAATTGCTTTGCCTGGAAAACATGAAAAGAGCAGCTTGAATATATATTTAATAGAAGGGTATGCAATTAAGTGAAGGGGAAACAGACAGGTAGAAATACGAGTATGTAAAATCCTCTCCAGAAACAAAGCTCTTAATAAATTATTTACTTCTATCAGTTGTGGCATCAGTGACGATACTAGAACAAAATGAAGACATAAAACTATTGCTCGTCACTATAAACCTTTACAAGCACACAGTCATCTGTTTTAAGAGTCACTTGTAAGATTTAGGCAATGAAAAGATCAGAGACAGCAACTTGCTTTGGAAACCTTGATTTGATTATCCTTTTTGTATAAATTTGGATATCATCTTTACTTGTATGAACTTTTCCCATTTCAATTACATGGACAATGTTCCCTTAATAAGCAGTTCCTTAATTATTTTGTTTTCCTGATATTCAGTGTATGGCTGTAGGATTTATTTACCTTATACTAATTTAGAGCTGTTCTAAATTCAAAATTATTCTTTCACATGCTTCCTCTTTACTTTTTGTTATAACAGTATGGGCATACTTTGTTAATTAAGCAGTATATATTGTGGTTACATCACTGTGAAAGAGGTATTATTTACCTGATTTTGTGAAGAATGAAGACAGACCCAACAGCATTATCTTCACCTGCTCAGTTCAACAAACTTACAGCATGATTTTTCAGACTATTTAGTGTGCAGTATTCTGTACATTCAAAGTCCATTGACTCAGCACTTATACCTGTAGAGTATTTCTTTTCATTAGTACCCCATAAAATGAACACTATTAGAAAGCCACAAAACATTGTTTGCATTATAGTGACCATATTATAACAAGGAACTTGTTATAAAATACCCTACGTAGGCATGTATCATTTACTTTAGATGCCTAAGTAAAGAACAACAAAATTCTCATCATGCATTGCTAATCCATATGGCAGCCAGGGTATTAATATATAACAGAATAACGTAGATACCCTAGGTTTCCTTAGATAATTTCAGTCAGTGTAATTTCTCCACAATCCTGCAGTTTTTGGAAGTTTTAGATCTGGTACTCATATCCAGTTTATATCTCCAATGGCACAGTCTGGAGAAGTGAAGCACTTCCCATGGTACATTATAATCAAGTTATATATAATTTAAACTAACTGGACATACACAAGTCCTCCATGAGAGCAGTTGTAATGCATTTGGAGGTGCTAAAATACCTGGCTTATGTCACTGGGAGGTTGTTCTTTATCTCTGTGAGAAGTCATGGTAATTAGGGGAAAAAAAGAAAATGTGAAATCTGACTTCAAGGAGAGACAAAGGAGGATTCAGGGAAGTATGGGTTAGTCAGCCTGAGTTTAACCACTGGAATATTACAGAGAAAAGTCCTCTTTGAAGCCATTTCCAAACACACATAGAACAAGAAGGTGGTTTTTAGCAACCAGCATGAATTTACCAAGGAGAAGTCATACCTGAGCAAACTGATTGTATGCTATGGTGTGTTAACTGGCTGTGCCAGTAATAACAAAACTATGTTTATCCTAACTTCAGCAGTATGTTTAACATGCTCTCCCACAGTATCCTCGTATCCCATGCTCTGAGTGCACTAATAAGACTTAATAACCCTGATCACCCTCACCTGGGACTTTCCACCCACACACCCTACCCACAAGCACAGGACCTCTATTTAAGCTCACTCCTGGGCTTTACTTCTCTGGCTGAAGCATGTTGTGGAAATGTTGATCTCTAACATGCTATGTCTATGTATCTTATTGAGCTGGACCTAAAGCTGTGGACTGCCTTTTAGCTATAGTAATCACCTGCTTGGTGGTCACTGGGCCTGTCTTAACCTTGACCTGTGGATAAACTTCCTGGACTGATCTTGGATCTGTCTTTTCACCATAAACTTGCTTGATGATTTAGATTTCTGGTTGGACTTGGCCTGCTACCCTATGTTGTCTGACAGTCCTTGAACTTTTGATAAAACCTATTCCTGTCACCTTTCTGTTTTGTTTGTCTGCTGCAGGTACTGTGGCCTGTTGGTGAGGTCATCACCTCATCAGTGTGAGGTGGTGATGAAAACCAAACCTGGTTAGTCACACTAACTGATAAGAGTGTGTGGAATGTGAGAATGTTTATTCCAGCAAGGTTATCTGATTGGAAACCTCATAACTGGGGAGTTAAAAAAAAGAGCAAGACAAAAAACTCTGAACATACAGACTTGATGAAACAAGCATGAAGACAGTGACAAGAAACAAACCTTGCCAGTAACACTAATTGATGACTTATCAAGAAACTGTAGGTCCCACTTCCATGAAGATGAACCTGAACTTTGCAGGTGGCAAATTGTAAACTGGGGGTATCCTTGACACCAGACTGGGAAGAGTGAGGGAATCTATAGGATTATACAAACCCATGCAGAAGGAAAGGGAGCAAGGAAGAATGAAGAGGGGTTATAGACAACAAAAGATATTAAAAACAGCAAGTTGGGTGTAAAACAAGGCCAGTCAGTACGCTTGTCTGGCTGAGCTTTGCGCCTTATTCCCACAGTATGTCCTGTCATGTTAAACCTTTTTATAACTATCTGTGTAATCTCACTCTTTATCCTGTGTGTATGTGTGCTGCAAAGATTCCATGCAAACTACTGGAGGGACTAGCATGAGAGTACTGGGCACCAGCTCCTGGAGTCGGACGAGGGCTGTGGGTGCCCCTGGCTGGTGGTGTCAACTACTGGAGCCAGTGAGGTCTCAGTATCTGCTACTGGAGTGAGTGGGGACCCTTAACCTCCAACCACTGGGCGGGAATTATGTTTGTCCTAAAACCAGCTACTTGAGTGGTGAGGTATGCAGAGGCATGCTGCATACCATCTCTATGCACTCTCTATGAGTGAGCCTGCATAGACACCCCAAGTTGCCCAGGCACCAGTCTGGACTCCAGCACCTCTGGACCGCACCTCTACTAATATCCCTTAACACAAAGCAAATAATTAGCTAATGGAGAATAGTATATATATCATCCTAAACTCAGTTCACAGGTCTATACACAGAAACATGCCAAATGAGAGCATCATTTGGAGGACTGGACTAGATCTCAATAGATTCCTTCAAACCCAAAGAATGCTGTGATTTGGCAACTAAGTTAGCACACAAAAAATTCTGGTGAAAAGGAGACCCTTAACTTTACAACTGAAAGCAACTAACAGTGCAGCTGAAATCCGAAATTCCAATATAAATCTTGAATGTGATTACTTTAGCTGTTTTTCATATCTGTACCCTGACCTGTGATATTTGTAAACGATGTTCTTATACCTGTGGGAACATTGATCACATGAATGCCTTAACTGGGACTTCTGTCACAGAGTCACTTTAGTCACTTTGACCAATATTTAGGAATGTTGGGTAAAGATCTTCAAATTCAATGGTGCAGAGAATGCTTTTTGAATTAAAGGGAACAAGTGGGTATGATAATAAGACAACTGGAAGTACACATATGACACTGAAACTACTCATTTATGGAAGCACTTCAAGTAAGCTTGTAAAATCCTCTCTGCCCTGCCATAGACCTAAATGTCAACACTACAGAATGAAAATGTTCACTTGGGGGTACTGGTGGATGAAAAGCTGGACATGAGCCACCAATGTGCGCTGCGCTTGCAGCCTAGAATGCCAAATGTATCCTGCGCTGCATCCAAAGAAGCATGGCCAGCAGGCCGAGGGAGGGCATTTGGCCCCTCTACTCCACTCTGCTGAGACCCCACCTGGAGTGCTGTGTCCAGCTCTGGAGCCCTCAACACAGGAAAGACATGGACCTGTTGGAGCAGGTCCAGAGGAGGGCCACCAAAATGGTCAGAGAGGTGGAACACCTCTCCTGCGAGGACAGGCTGAGAGAGCTGGGGTTGTTCAGCCTGGAGAAGAGAAGGCTCCAGGGAGACCTTCCTGCAGCCGTCCAATCCTTCAAGGGAGCTGCTACAAAGATGGGGACAGACTTTTTAGGAGGATTTGATGCAATAGGACAAGGGGTAATGGTTTTAAACCAAAAGAGGGCAGATGTAGACTAGAGATAAGGAAAAATTTTTTTGCAATGAGGGTGATGAACAACTGGCACAGGTTGCCCAGAGAGGTGGTAAATGCCCCATCCCTGGAAACATTCCAGGTCAGGTTGGACAAGGCTCTGAACAACCTGCTCTAGATGAAGCTGTCCCTGCTCATTTGCAGGGGGTTTGGACTAGATGACCTTTAAAGGTCCCTTCTAACCCAAAGGTTGTATGATTCTATGATTAATAGAGCTTTCCAGCTATGTGTTTTACCTTTAATATTAATGCAACAGAGCAAAGCACAGCTACTATTCATAACGGACTATTTTAAAATGACTGTTTTACTTAACCCAAACCAAAGGGTTTATATGAGTATATTTTGAGTGAATAAAATCACATGGTATCTTCATCTTACTTCCTCATAGCAATAATGTACAACAGAGATTCATCAGCTGTTTACCATCCAGTTTCTTAAAGAGTTCATAAGCAGTTTGATAATTTTTATCTTGGTGAGTAGATAATTAGTTCCAGCAACAGTAAAGACAACTTCTGAAATATATTTTTCCACAAATGAATATACAGTATGTAAGGCAGAAAACTAAATATACAATAAACTTATCCAAGAAAGATACCATATTATTTTTGTTTCCTTATACACCAGAGAAGATAAAGAGTTACGGTCTTTACATATGATAGATACTCAACTTAGAGAATGCAAATTATACACAGCCTTTTGTCTGAAAACTAAATCTATGCTATGCATGAATATTTGCAAAGCTCTCTCAAAGGAATTATTCTTTTATTTGTACCTACTCAGTGTAGAACTGAATAGAAAGAGTAATTCAGAACATATGTACATTCCTGCAGTAGCAACATTAAAATGTTTTGGTTTTGTTTTTTTGTTGTTGTTGCATAAAGTTCAGAAAAGACAAAAATGTTAAAAAGTTCAATGGAAATATAAGATGCATCAAACAGTGGAGCAGGTTGACTGGTCTTGTAGGTTTTCAAGAGCCAGCTTGAAAAAATCTGAGCTACCTCATCTAATTTTACAGGTGATTTTACAGCTAATTTTACTCCTGTTTTTAGCAGGCGGTCAGGCTAAACACCTAAGATACCTGAATTACTCAATGGCCTTATGATCCTGTGAAATCTTTATTATGTGGTAAACCCTTCTCCCCATAAATGCACCAACCTGGCACTTGAGCACAATTTTGGAGAGTCTGAAACATGTTTTAAAGTGAAATATGGGAATAGAAATGTGTAAATATATTCTCCTGTGTGTGTAAGCTGCAGCTCTCTAAGATGAACACAGCAATATAAGATAGAACTCAGACAATACAGAACAGAACATATATTTTTGGGGAAAATCCCTACTTGTTATTAAGTAGTAAAAATCAGTGGATTTCACCTGTTAACATCATATTAGTTCAGTTGATTCTACTACACTGCATTTTATTTAATATTCTGTCACAAGGTACTGAAAACAAAGAAGAATGAGGATCCAGTCAACTTTCACTTTCATAAAAGAGGTCTGGGATCTTTACAGCAATTACTGTTCCAGACACATTGCCATACCAGGGCAGTGGCTTAGAAATCAATGGAACTCAAAAACTTTCAGTGACTGAGCCATTCTAAATGCTTCTGTCAGTCTGTTTTTCAGGTTTATTCTGCTGGATTTTCACAAAATACAACCATAGACTGAACCTATAAAGAAAAAAGTTAAGACCTATGGAAACTACAGAGTAATGTAACATTGTTGTCCGAAGTGGATTTGTGTCAACTTCAGTGTATCTTCAGTGACAGGTAGAATACGTATTCACATCATCTGAAAATAACAATATTGATTTTCAGTAATACATTTGGTTGTATATTTTAGACAAGGTATTACATTGTCAACCAGTTGTACTATTATAATTTTTTATATATGAATCCTCTTGACTTTTAAATAGCTATCTATGTACTTTCCTAGTGCACATACAGATTAATCCAAGAAGGACTACTTAGAATCTTTATATACATCTGCTCTATATGGCAATAATACAAAGAAAACACCTAAGAAAAGTGAGTGTTCAATTTTTCAGTGTGAAAAAATTACAAAGTAGTTTAACAAAACCATCCTGTGAAAATGATTCACTGGGAAATTCTTGAACTTTTGTATTTCTCATATGTCATATGACTATCATGTAATGTAACTCATGATATTAAACTGAGGTGTAATATCAAGTATATACAGAAACTGTACTGGCTGCCTAGAAATAGTAATTTTTTTTTTTTTTGCTTTATTTAATATTTTTTCTGGCTAAGATTTTTATTAACAGTTAACAATAGTGTTGATAAAATAATGCAAATGGACTAGATACCAAAGAGAGTTCCTAAAGATATTATGCCATTGTGTTGAAACTGAATTTTCATAACCTTTTTCTATCTTCTTCACCAATTTATTGCATTGAAATTACAATTGATGTTGTCCTCACCAGTTTTTTTTTGCACCACAGATAGTGCATTTTATGTGGGAGAAAGAAAGATACTCTATATGCAAATTCACAAATGTACTGTTTAATTACAATCTACATAGTCTAATAAAATAATTATTATTAATCCACAACTAAATTTTACTGGAAAAAGAAAGAAAGTACATAAGATAAAAGATTACTATTAATATGACCAACTGGTCAAAGACATGTATAATTGCACTTAGAGGGCATGCAAAAACATGTGAACAGTGACCCATGCAACAATTTCCAAGACAAAGAGCAAAGAAGAAAATAAGCATCAGAGGCTGCAAAAAGACAAGGCACTCCACTGAGCACACCAGAAAGAGGATTGGCAAGACTGAAAACAGGATAAATCAGCATCAGGAGTAGGTGATGAGAGGAGGGTGAGTAAGGAGCACAAGAACACCAGGCCTAAGTAAGGAAAACTAGGGAAGACAGACATGACCTGCTTCAGTGCTCAATTCTTTACTCCTATTTAGCATCACTTCTGCTGCAACATATACTCACAGCTTATTGAGAATACAATTGTTAAAAAATAACAAGTTTTTACATAAGTGATATATAGTGATAATGATTAAGAATTAACCAATTAACACAAAATGTTTTGTTAATGAATGGTTGTTTTGCTCTTACAGTTTTTTAAAAGACTAAATTTAGTCTTCAAAACATTCTCATCTCAGAGATGTTTCCAAACTGATACATACATGTATATACACATACACATACATACTTATATTCAGTTGCAACACATACTTCGTTCTACACAGGATATCTACTTGTTATTACTATCTAGTATTTAGTGAAATGTATCAAAATTACTATGACAACAGGTTTTACACCACACAACAGTAGAAAATGAAGCTAATATTAAATCAGGTTACGTTACAAGACAGTTAGTGTTACAGCTACACAAACTGAAACAAAAGTCCAGGCAGACCAAGATAAGTTCAGATAAAAAGCTTGACAACCAAAAACCTCAAAGCTTTGCTTTGGTTTCTATAATGTTAAGTTAGGAATGGAGGGCAAGTTTAACCAAGATGGACTATCTCCATGAATGCAGCAAATTAAATTGAAGTCTGTCTATGAGCGATATTTAGGGATTCGTTCCTCTGAATGTTACTGCGTTTTGAAAAGGAGCTCGTGGGGTTGGGTAGCGATTTACATCTGTGGCAGAGGTAGATGGTAGAAAAACAAAGTTTTGCTCATGAGGTAAACTTCCAAAATTTGGCCTACAAAATTTGTGGCCGTTTACTAGTAATGGTAATACAATATTTCTTGGGCTACTGGCCTCAGTGTGCAAGGGAACATGCATCTGCTTAACTTTTCTGTGTTAATTCTACACATAAACTTGGCTAGTACAGAGCTGGTAAAAAAAATCAGACCTGTGCGTCCTGAAATTTATTTAGACTTCACTGTTCAAGTGACATTATTTACTACAGTCAAACCTGTGAAATATATTTCATTTAATTCACATATGTTCAGTGTGAGGGAAGCAAAGTTGAATTTTCAGGAATGACATAATTTGGTGTTGAAGATAAACATATCTCTGTTACAGCAACTGAAAAATGTGAATTTTGGAAAATCTAGCAGTGGTCATTGTGCCTGTGTCTGAAAGAGCGGTCTCTAGATCAGCTGTAATTTAAATTTTCTCTACTTACTGCCAGTCTTCTAGCCACACAGACTAAAGATTTCTGTGGGTTAGCTGCATGCAGCCCATGGTGTCTGTTTGATGGGAAGTTTGTATATTGAACATGTTCGGGCATAAGAGGGTCCTATGTGTTTTCAAGGATGTGCACTCACTGTGCCAGAGCCTCCTGTTGAAGGCCAAGTTTATACACAGCAAAGTGTGATTAGTATGTTCAGTAGTCTTAAGACTGTTCTCAAAATGCAGTGTAGAAAAAGCTTGTATTTATAACAGAGGCAAGGAGTAGAATTCTCAATAAACAGATCATTAGAGAAATTAAAACTTTTTCAAAAAAACCCACTGTTTGGAGAAGTAGCTAATCCTTTAACAGAAATAATTTGGATATGTATTAATTTCTTTTTGAACAGTTGCACAACCATTATAAAGAAGAATTCTGCTTTCACTGTTGAAAAGTCTGTGATATTTCTGCAGTTACTAACTTCATTACCCTCTTGAGTTCTCCCAAATTTATATGTAAATACATTATGTATAGATAGCCCCAAATCACTTGAGTCAATACCTCACTGAACTGTTGTAATTTAATTAGAAACACATCTATCACATTGATTGAATAAATTCTGTGAGAATAAAGAGATACCACATTAATACATGTGCTAGAGGAGTCCTTGGAGATTTAGAGCTTTAATGTCTCTGCAACAGAGACTTATTGGAAAAAAATAATTTCAGAGCTCTTTCTTTGAGTTCTGACTCCTAGTCTGCTAAGAAAAAATATCTGAACATTCTAAAATAAATGTTATGTAAAGGACAGTGTAATTAGACACAATTTTTCAATTCAAGTGTCTAGTTTTGCATTTAATTTGTGAAATAAACTCAGTAAATATGTACTACAATGGTATAATTCTTTTCAAATATGAAATGTTCAACACAAAGGTGTAATATAAACTTCAATAAAACTTTCAGGAAGAGGAGAAAAAAGAAAAGAAAAAAACCTTTTGCGGGTACATGCAGGCAAAATAATCCGTGAATGGATAGGTCATTTGTATTAAGATAATGTCATGTATGGCCTCTCTTGAGAGCTGATGATTCATCAGATATCATGAGCTACAAAGAAAGAATGAATGACCAATTTCCTGTGTCATATTTAACATTCAAATACTAGTTGCTACAACAGATTTCTGCCCAATTTAAAAGAAGTAATTCAGACTGGGAAAGGGAAATTAGCCTATAGAGGTTGCCTAGAGGCAAAGAAGAAACAGCTGTTAAAGATGATGAGTCCTACAAAACCATTAATCATATTTACGTAGAAAAAATAGAAAGCCTATAAAGAAAAGACAGAAAATAGCATTAAATAATTTCAGAAAAGAATTTGAACATATGCCCTTGTATACCAAAATCTCACTCTATAGTGATAAATGTAGGAGTAAGAAGAAATGGAAATATGCTCTTGACAGCTGGAGTTTCCACGTATGAAACATGGATTTCCAATTCTATTAGCTCCAACATACCCCAAACAAAATTAGGCTATGATATTAAAGAAGTTAGTAAGAATTCTTTAAGTATGGACTAAAATCGTATTTTCTTCAAAAGCTTATAGACACTAATGGCTGCAAAGGTAGCTAGAGATCAATTACAAAAGCCTTGCAAATAATAATTAATAAAAAACAAACAAACCCAAAAACCTCAAAGCTTTGCTTTGGTTTCTATAATGTTAAGTTAGGAACGAAGGGCAAGGTTAAGCAAGATGGACTATCTCCATGAATGCAGCAAATTAAATTAAAGGCTGTCTATGAGCAATATTTAGGGATTCGTTCCTCTGAATGAAATATTTGAAAAGGAGCTTGTGGGGTTGGGTAGCAATTTACATCTGTGGCAGAGGTAGATGGCAGAAAAATAACCTTTTGCTCATGAGGTAAACTTTCAAATATCATAATAAATATTTCACTGTACAGGTCTACACAAGAAAACTCTTTTCTGTAACAGTATTGAAACTGTATTCAAACTGGAAATGAAATTGTGTAAACAGATTTTTCTTTCAATTGTTAAACAACATGAAAGATAAATATTTTAAAAAATCTTTTTTTGTTGTTCCACTTAGTCTACTATATTCTGTTTTGCCTTCAACTTATAAAACCAGATGTTAGAGAACAGAAATTTAAAATATGCATATTGTTTTGTTTTTGAATTATTTAACATGCTTCTTTGTCCCCTTCTTCACCCATATTTAAGAATATATTAGAGTCTGTTTCCAGAAAAATGAAGTATCTCAACCTTTAAATCACAATGCCCATATGCATCTTACTATATTTTGCCTGAATCAATAAATAATTCTAGTCCCCTCACATAATTATATTTTTTAGAGGAATTTCTCTTTTCAGAAAGAAATCTTCCCTTTCTAGTTGTGCTTAAATATACTAGAACTTTTATTTATATGTTTGTCCCAACATCTTGCCTTGTTAAGCTTTTAGGATCAAAGTCTGTTCAAAAACCTGTAAAGCTGAGAGAGAATACGTATTTTCCTGCCCATTAAGCTCATTTATTCTTCCATGCAGAAAGTCAGAATAGTTTGCCTGCAGCATTCTTAAAACAGCTTCCTTAAAGTCAGTTTTCTGGTTCTTTTAATTCATCATGTTCTGTGCTCTGATATGCATCCTAATAAATCCTGCTCTATCCTGCTAGCAATCAGAAAAAAAAAAAAAAAGAAAAAAAGAAGAAAAAGCCTCAACTAGATTTTCTTTCATAACAACAGAGTTATCAGTCATATCCTAATTTTTCTGAGAAGGCTGGAAAAGGAAAGATCATCAGTGCTGGAGAAGCAGTTGTTACAGTTTTTTCTTCTGTCTTCATTTGTTGAAGGTTCGTCTTTTCTCACTAGCTCTATTTTCTTGTTCTGTTCTCTCTTGCAAAAACAGAGCACAGATATTCAACCCATCAAGAAAACTTCAGCTTAAGTAATTTTCAAACATCACAGGTTTGAGTTTCAGATCAGTGTCGTGGTTTAGTCCCAGCTGGCAGTTAAGCCCCACACAGCCTCTCGCTCACTCCCCCATGGTGGGACGGGGGAGAGAATCGGAAGGGTAAAAGTGAAAAAACTCATGGTTTGAGATAAAGACAGTTTAATAAGTAAAGCAAAAGCCGTGCATGCAAGCAAAGCAAAACAAGGAATTTGTTCACCACTCCCCATGGGCAGGCAGGTGTTCAACCATCTCCAGGGAAGCAGGGCTCCGTCAAGCGTAATGGTTTCTTGGGAAGACAGACCCCATCACTCCGAATGTCCCTCCACCACTTCCTTCTTCTTCGTCCCAGCTTTATATACTGAGCATGACATTATATGGTATGGAATATCTCTTTGGCCAGCCTGGGTCAGCTGTCCTGGCTGTGTCCCCTCCCAGCTTCCTGTGCACCCCCAGCCTTCTCACTGGCAGGTCAGCACGAGAAGCTGGACTGTCCTTGACTACTCAGCAACAACTCAAAACATCAGCACATTATCAACATTTTCTCATCCCAAATCCAAAACACAGCCTCACAGTAGCATCTATGAAGAAAATTAACTCTACCCTGGCTGAAACCAGGACAAATCAGCCAATCTCCCACCACCCCTTTACCAATGTAATTATGAAAATTGTGTTTAGATTCTAATAAAGTACTTAAGGCTGTAAATGTTGGTAAAGAACAAGATGTTCTAATACTTTAACCATTTCTATTGAATTCTTCCATTTCCTAACTTCTGCAGAATGAAGAATAAAGACTGACTTGGATGCTTTGAATTGCTCTCTGGAAGACTCTGTGTGTGTGTCTCTTTCACTAGGCGCTAAAATTTTAACCATCCTTAAATTAAGGCCATAGGCTTACTCTTATCCCACTCCTTTGTCCTTTTTCATGACTGTAACTGGTTTTGTGTGGGGTAGACTTAATTTTCTTCATAGTAGCTCGTATGGTGCTATTTCTTGATCTGTGACCAAAACAATGCTGATAACACATCCATGTTTTAGTTATTGTCTGAACCTTACTTACACAGCCTCAAGGCCTTTTCTGCTTCTCAGACTGCCTTTCAACATGTAGGCTGGGGGTGCACATGAAATTGGGAGGCGACACAGCTGGGACAGCTGACCCAAACTGGCCAAAGGCATAGCCCGTAATAGATGATGTCATACTCTGTAAAAAAGCTGGGGGAAGAAGGAGGAAGGGAGGGGGAAACATTTGGAGTTACAACGTTTTTCATCCCAAGAAACCATTAAGTGTGATGGAGCCTTGTTTTCTTGGAAATGGATGAACACCTGCCTGCTGATGGGATATAGTGAATGAATTCCTTATGTTGCTTTGCTTGGGCAGACAGCTTCTGCTTGACCTGTAAAACCGTCTTTATCTCAACCCACCAGTTGTCTTACTTTTACCCTTCCCATTCTGTCCCCCATCCCACCATCGGGAGCGAGCGAGCGGCTGTGTGAGGCTTAGTTACCTGCCAGGATTAAACCATGACAATGATGAGCTACCTGCAAGCTTAACTTGAAGTGACCATGTGGCAGAGAATGGTTCAGAAATAAGGCAGTCCGTAAAATATAAGAGATAACGGAAAACAAATAAACCATAATATTGTGAAAAGTAGAGGTTGCAAGAGAGACACTATGGCTACACCTGTCCTAGTAAGTTAATGGGACCAAGACACTAGCCCAAGTGTATGACCATCCATAGTGGTTCTTTGCTAGCACACTTCCTGACAAGTTTTTAGCTTATGCCAACAAGTGTTCTCCTGTAAGAAAACAACAAAGATGAGATGACTGTGTTCTTTGGGGGGAAAAGGTTCAGCCATAGGGAAGTGGACACTACCATGTAGACAACAGCATGGTAAGAACACTAATAATGATACTGTTATATATTTACTTAGATTATTAAAACATTACTTAGGCTAGCAATAAACTCCTACTGTTATATATAAGGTATGTTCAATTTGCCCACAAGATTTTGAGTGTAACATCTTCCTCTGGCTTGTTTTGAAAAACTCTTTCATCTATATTTGCCCTTATGAATAAAATACTGGTATAATCAAACTTCCTAATTCACCTTCTGGAAAATTCCTAACCTTAAAGTGAGGAAGGTCAAAGGCTTTAATTGTTCATATTCACCTTTTAACAACTAGAATGTAATAGCACGATTGCATAGGAGGCTAAAGGCATGAACTACTGAAATGCTTCTAGCACCATGGGAAAAAACCAGCCGCAGAAAAGTCAGTCTGAATTTATCCTTAAAAAAATAACATATGGAAGATGTTTGGGTATGTTAGGAATTAAAAAAATTGACAGAGAGCCATTACTTGAGAGATGGGCTTAACCTAAATGAAAATGGAACGTGTCTAATGGAACATAATTTTAGTAAGAAGTAAGAGAGATAGGGTTATAAATTTAAAACTGTAGGAAATCTGAGAAGTTCAGATGACCGTACAATTCAGTAATTTTGAAATGGAGTCATAAAATGTAGTATTTCAGAAGAAAGTGTACAAAAACCAAGATATGATTAAGTGTAGTACATAGACATAAGTTCTTGAAATAGTCCAAATATATACATCTGTACAAATCCTACCTGACTAAAAATGAAGGTCTTAGGCTTTGTAGACCAGTGGTAAATGAAATGACAGGGATTTAAGCATTTTAAATATGGTTTGAGAAGATAATCAGTGGGATGTTGCAATATGACTGCAGAAACACCTTACAATTGCATTCAGTAGGAAAAGTAAGCTGAGCAAGCTAAGAAATTACATTATTTGTTGAAAAAGTAAATATAACATGTAAGTTAATTGTATATAACTTTCTGACCTTGTATTGACATGGAAAATATTTGTTATCTTAGACATATATTCCATACCTAAATCTGGAGAATTTAAGTATTAGTTTTATACTATCAACTATCAAATACCAACTAAAAGGTCAAAAGACCTTTGTCAGCATTTACAAGTAGTCCTAGGCAAATAGAAAAGCATAAACCTCAACCAAAATTGTCTCAGCTACTGGGTTACTGAGTAAAATACCCTAACTGTCTGTGAACACTGACAGACTGTAGCAGCCATTAAAAATAGGGCATGGAGACTGAATATAATAGAAAGAGTATGTGGAAGAGACCTTCTGCTCCCTTAAGGGTATATAGTCTGGGCCTTTTCAGTGCAAAAAAAGGATAATAAGAAAAAGAGGAAGAGATAAATAAAATATACAGAGTCATAAATCTGACACTCAAGTGGTAAAGCAGGCAGTAATGAGAACCAAAAGCAGTGAGTCAGACTAATGGAAAAGAATATGTGGAATGTAGGAATGTTTATTTCAGTAAAATTACCTGATTGAAGACCATGTCAAATGGGATACTAAGGAAAAGGGGGAAGCCATAAAGAAAATATACAGAGACACAAATCTGACAAACATGGTGGAGACAAAGATAAGAAACAAACCTCACAAGTCACACTAATTAATGGGCTATCAGAAAACTGCAGGCAAACCTGGGCTTTGATACTGGTAAGAATGAAGACCTGTGGGTCCAGGATGTAAGCAAGATGTATGGGACCCATGGGCTAGGTAGGAGGAGCTGAGATCCAGGCAGGGGTGCCAGGTGGACAGAGGGCCATACAAGTGGCCATTCAAGAGATCCACAAATGTGTTTGTGTTTGTGTACCTGGAGAGTGTCGTCTGTGTGTTACACTAGTGATCTCCTGCCTCTGCCCAAGAGGAAGAGGGGATGTGACTGTTTGGGCTTGTGTCTGATGTGAGTCCTGTACATGGGTGCTGCTGAAGGCAATGCCTTGCCTGTGGCAGGCTGTGTGACTGGCCATGTCAGTGTCGTGTGTGTGCATGTGTCCATGTGCACAAGTGTCTTTTGGATACACATTCAGTCTTGCTATTAGTTGAAACTGCAAACAGGAAAGAAGTAGCACTGTTCTTCAGCCTACGCTGAGACCTGGTCCCTAGGACGTGGGGAGAGACTCCAACAACTGGGCAAGAAGGGTCTTGGGCCAGAGCTCTCAGAAGCACTGGCTGCATGTAATCTCATTTAGCAATGATTTTTATGTATATGTAATGATTTCTGGAGTCTCTAAGCAAGACAACACAAGGAAAAATTTCCAAGATGTTATTAAAATTTGGTATCTGTATATAACAGATATCAAAGCCCTACCAGAAAGGATGTGATGCTGGACCTGTTGGTCACCAATGCACATGAGACAACTGATGACATCAAGATTGACAGCAGCCTGGGCTGCAGCGAACATGCACTAGTGGAGTTCGCAGTCCTGAGGGATATGGGGCAGGCAAAGAGTAAAGTCAGGACCCTGAATTTGAGGAAAGCAAACTTCCATCTCCCCAGGAAGTTCGTCAATAAGACCCCCTGGGACACTGTCCTCAGGGACAAGGGAGCAGAACAGAGTTGGCAGATCGAGAAGGGCACTTTCTGTAGAGCACAAGAGCTCTTAATCCCCAAGTGTAAGAAACGAAGGCAAGAGACCAGCATGGCTGAGTCAAGACCTGCTGGTCAAACTAAAGGACAATAAGGAAATGCACAGGCAGTGGAAGCAGGGACAGGTATCCTGGGAAGAGTACACGGACGCTGCCCACCTATGTAGGAATGGGGACAGGAAGACCAAGGCATGGCTGGAGCTGAACTTCACAAGGGATGCAAAGAATAATGAGAAGGGCTTCTATAGCCATGTCAGCCAGAAAAGGAAGCACAAAGAAAGCGTAACCCCCTTGATGAGAAAAACTGGCAGACTGGTAGCATCAGATGAGGAGAAGGCTGAGGCACTCAAGAGCTTCTTTGCCTCAGTCTTTCACTGGCAGTCTCTCTTCCCACACCTCTTGAGTGGATGGACTGCAAGATGAGGACTGGAGGAGCAAAGTCCCTCCCACTAGAAGAGAAGATCAGGTTCGAGACCACTTGAGGAGCCTGAACATACACAAGCCTATCAGATGCAGCCCAGAGTGCTGAGTGAATTAGCTGATGTAGTTGCCAAGCCTCTCTCCATGATCTTTGAAACATCCTGGCAGTCAGGTGATGCCCCTGGAGACTAGAAAAAGGGAAACATTGCACCCATTTTTGAGAAGGGTACCAAGGAGGGCCCTGGGAACTACCGACCTGTTCTGCCTTCCCTCAGTGCCTGGGAACATCACGGAACAGGACTTGCTGTCTCAAATCAACTCACTGCCCTTCTAGAAGCTATGCAAAGGCACATGGAGGACAGGGAAATGATTCGAGACAACCAGCATAGCTTCACCAAGGACAAGTCTGCCTGACCAACCTAGTGGCCTTCTAGGACGGAGTGACCACATCAGTGGACAAGGGAAGAGCTACCCATATCATCTACCTGGACTTCTGTAAGGTCTTGGCCGCAGTCCCCCACGACATCCTTTTTTCTAAACTGGAGAGATATGGATTTGATGGGTGGACTGTTGGGTGGATTAGCAATTGTTTGGATGGTTGCATCCAGAAGCTAGTGGATGCTAGCTCCATGTCCAGAAGGAGATCAGTGATGAGTGGTGTCCCTCAGGGGTCTGTACTAGGACCAGTATTGTTTAATATCTTCATCAATGACACAGATGGTGGGTTTGAGTGCACCCTCAGCAAGTTTGCAGATGACACCAAGCTGAGTGGTGCAGCTGACACACCTGAGGAACAGGGTGCCATTCAGAGGGATCTGGACAAACTCGAGGAAAGGGCCCTTCTGAACTTCATGAAGTTCAAGAAGCCTAAGTGCAGGGTCCTGTCCCTGGGTCAGGGCAACCCCAAGTATCGGCAGAGGCTGGGGGATGAAAGGATTGCAAACAGGTCGAGGGAGGTTATTCTGCCCCTCTACTCTGTTCTGGTGAGACCCAACCTGGAGTCCTGCATTCAGCTCTGGAACCCTCAGCACAGGAAAGACATGGACCTGTTGGAGCAGATACGGAGGAGGGTCACAAACATGATCAGAGGGCTGGAATACCGGAAATGTTCAAAAAACGTGTGGACGTGACACTTCGGGACATGGTTTAGTGGGCATGGTGGTGTTGGGTTAATGGTTGGACTTGATGATCTTGAAGGTCTTTTCCAACCTTAATGATTCTGTGATTCTGTAATACGTCTCCTCTGAGGAGATGCTGAGAGTGCTGGGGATGTTCAGCCTGGAGAAGAGAAGGTTCTGGGGAGACCTTCTTACAGCACTTCAGTCTTTAAAGGGGTCTTATAAGAAAGCTGGGGACAGACTTTTTAGCAGGGCCTGTTGTGACATGACAAGGGTTAATGGTTTTAAACTGCAAGAGGGCAGATTTAGATGAGATATGATGAAGACATTTTTGACAATGGACATGGTAAAACACTGGCACAGGTTTCCCAGAGAAAGGTAGATGCCTCATCCCTGGCAACATTCAAGGTCAGATTGGTTGGGGCTCTGAGCAACCTGATGTAGTTGAAGATGTCCCTGCTCATTGCAGGGGGGCTGGACTAGAAGATCTTTCAAGGTCCCTCCCAACTCAAACTATTTTATGATTCTATGAATCATCACAAATCATATTCTTGTGTAAGAAAAAAGCATTTCTGAAATGCTTTTTCCTTCATGGGGTGTGATTTTTTTTTTTCAGGAAAGAGTCATAAACAAGAACTCTGCCAGACGACCAAAAGGCATGAGAGGTAATCATGTGTAAAATAGGCATTTAAGTAATATAAAACAAGTGTAAATGAAGCTAAATTAATTATTTGCTTCAAAGTTTATAAGGGAGGCCAGTAGAAAGATTTGAACATTGAAACAATTTTTAATGGGGATTAGTCAGAGTAGGTATTACACCTGAGTAAAGAAATTTTAAAATAAATCAATGAAAAGAGCAATAAAAATACGCCAGTATCTGATGGTATATACAATGAGTTCTCAGATATGAAACTGAACTCAGATATGAAAGCAGCTTTGCAGAAAAGGACATGGGGGTCCTCATGGACCACAAACTGAACACGAAGAAACAATGCACCCTTGCAGCAAAGAAAACCAACAGCCTCCTGTGCTACATTAGGAACTGTGTCACCAGCAGGTCATTGGAAGTGATCCTTCCTCTCTGCTTAGCACTGATGAAACCACACCTGGAGTCTTGGGTCCATTAATGGCTTCCCCAGTACAGGAGAGATATGGACATACTAGAGAGAGTCTAGTGAAGAGCCACCAAGGTGATGAAGGGACTGGAGCATCTGTCATACGAGGAGAGGCTGAGAGATCTGGGACTGTTTAGTTTGGAACAGTGAAAGCTTGAGGGGTGAGGGAATTTTGTCGATATGTACAAATATTTGATGGTGAGGGAATAAAGAAAAAGGCAGACTTTTTACTGGAGCCCAGTGGCAAGATGACAGGCGATGGGCAAAGCAGATATGCAGGGAATTCTTCTTATGCATAAGAGAATACTTTTTTACTGTGAGGGTGGTTGTGTTTGGTGTAGGTTTCAAGGTTTTTGGAGCGGGGTGGGCTACAAGGGTGGACTCTGTGAAAAGGCGCCAGGGGCTGCCCTGTGCTGGACACAACTGGTTCCAGCCAGCTCCAGTGGACCCACCACAGGGCACATCTAACCCTCAAAGTCAAGATGGTGGCACCTTGGAGAAAGCATATTTAAGGAAGGATAAAACACAAGAGTATCTGTATAGGAGCTCAGTTGTCAGACGGGATGAACCCGCTGCAGTGGTCAAGCACCGGTAGCTGAGAGTCTGGAATCTCCAACCTTGGAGAGACTGAAAACCTGACTGGGTGTGGTCCTGAGCAATCTGCTCCAGCTGAGCTTCCTCTGAGCAGAAGGGGTGGACTAGATGATCTCCAGAGGTCCCTTCTGATTTCAACCACCCTGTGATTCTAAGAAATGACATATGGCCCCAGGCCTTTTTAGCTAGAAGGCACAATTACGTGTAGGCATGTTTTCAGCCCAGACCAGCTAAAATGATAAATGATATGAGAACATTTTTTTTTTTTTTGAGCTGAACAGGGCACTGTTATTCTGCTATTTATGGTACCCATTGCAGTCCCTTACACATTGCACATAATCATGCATGGGAATTTGAGGTTTTCTGAGACAAGATTTGAGGAATGTGAAGGCCACTAGAAAGAAAACTTTTGCCTTGACCGTATTATTGATAAAGATGTACTACCTGTCCTCAGAAGTGCAATTGCGTTTCATTTCAGAAGTAGCTCCTTACCTAACGCCCTGGAAGAATTTAAAGCTTATAAAATGTGTCTGATCAATGGACTGGAATGTGGAATTGAATGGGAAAATCAGTTACATGGGCATAATGCACTGTGCGCTTTGTTTTCCAACAGTGTGGTGAAAAAGGTTCCTCACAAATTATGAGGTTAAAAAAAATCATGGCCGGAGCAAACAGAATACAGTTCTTCCTATCAATAAATGGTCTAAAACAAATGGTCATTTGTTCTTTTATGGTAATG
The DNA here is from genome assembly GCF_000687285.1 of Phaethon lepturus. Classification (NCBI taxonomy): domain Eukaryota; kingdom Metazoa; phylum Chordata; class Aves; order Phaethontiformes; family Phaethontidae; genus Phaethon; species Phaethon lepturus. The sequence goes on from NW_010556747.1 coordinate 45,967, forward strand.
TATATAGAGTTCAGCAGCTTGGACGGGCTCTAAGAGAGCCCATTGGTTCTGTGGGTACAGTATTAGAAACACTTGTAGCTCTGACCATGCACAGTTAAAGATAGGTTGTCTGGAGGATTTACTAGATATATTTGACTGTGCACAAGCAAAATAAAGTTATTCACAGATTTTATAAATAGGTAAAATGTAGACAGAGTTGCACAATAATATGAGGAAGAAGTATCCTTGCTGAAAAGGCAAATGTTTTATTTAAGTAAAGTTAAAAACATGTTTTTTGGCTATTTTCTCAGAATCAAATGATCATGTAATCCAAAGGTTTCCCAAAATTCAGGCTGATGCAGCCTATCATACAAAACTTCAACTCAGTTCTGTCAAAAGCATGATGAAATAGAAACATGGTCTGAAAACATGGAAGACAAACCCTAATAATCAGGCATTACCACAGGCATCCTATTCCTGTGCCTACATAGTTAGGATAGCACTACTATTACTATCTATTCATATTTCCCAGCTCGCCTACTTACTATATAATGTGTAACTCTGTATGTTATAGACCAAAACACATGCTTAGGAGTTTTTTACATACTTGTCACATTAGGTCAGAATAAAACAGGTTGTTTAAAAATGTAATTTTGAAAATAGTACTGTGATGTCTCATAGAAGTGAAATTAAGAACTTTATATTTTTTTTTCCCAATTCCTTAGTAATATAATGCTTACTTTGATAATTTGATACCAACTTCTCCCTTGGTGTTGAAATGGCAGAGTACATCATAGGCCTCTCATTACTACAGTGGATTTTTAGAGATTAAATCCATGTGACATATCAAAAAAGAAATGAAAAAGTATAAAACATATGTATTACAACTTTTCTGAGATACTGCATTTTTTTTCCAGAAGCAAACTATTTCAGAAAAAAAGGGTTTCAGTGGTATAATAAAATCTTCAAAAAGTTGGAATTTCCTATTTGTATTTGAACATTTCCTATTGTATTTGAACAATACAATTTTTTTATAAAATTGAAACTTCTGTGACCCTTTTTTCCTCTGCAGTAATATTTTGTTGCTGATGTTACTAATCTGGCATCAAAAATGTTTAACTCACTAATGTTACTCTTTCAGGGAAATAAATCTATATAACAACATAAATCCCTATCAGTCATCCCTCAAAGATCAAAATACTCTTATTATACAACTTGTTTCTTTTAATTTTTCTTAGAGATTTGTGCATGTGTGAGGTTTGTCAATTGCTTTAAGAAGTTGTGATAAGCGTAGAAAACATTCTTACTGAGGCACACGATATATGATTGTTTTCATCATGGAAATACTTGTGTAGCAAAAGGAGATAACTAACCATTTTCAGAAACAGTGGCCTAAATCACTTTGACAGTACAACATGTGATGGGAATAGTTTCAAGGGAAAAATCACTCTAGGCTATTTCAACATTCAGTAACTGTTTATTGTAAAACATAGTAAGACAAAAGGTTAATTGACTATCATGAGAAACCGGATATTTAGGTTGAAGCTTAGGCCTGTATGAAACAATACGCTTTTCTTGTGTAACATTACATTGGTAAAGGATTTTCTGCATGTTGGTAAAAGAAAGTGCATATTTTATTGAGATTCCATGTTAAATATTTCATCTACAATTTATTCTGAATATAGAATCTTTTCTATGTGGCAAATTCAGTGTAATGCAGTAATAGAAACATATTATGATCTTTGTAGCATACAATATATTATGTTCTCAAAGAACAGAGACAATCATAATTATTAGATTAATATATATTTTTTTCATATAGGAAAATAAATAGTAAATTAAAAAATTACAGTTCTTGAATAAGAATTCAGCAGTACATTTAACAGTGACTTATTTGTCACAAATTGTTTCATATATTCATATAAAAAAATGCTTGAGTCAAAAACTTTAATATATTTAAACATTGCTTGCAGAAACTTGTGTAGGTCAGCAAGCCTAAAATTGATTAAATAAATCAGAATGTTTCAAAGTGAGTTACTAATTTCACAGGTAAAATAAGTCTTTCTTTTATAAAAATTAAATTTGTGCTGCTTCTGAATGCTGTCAGAGTTTATTCCACTTTATCAATGAACAGTAGACGTGTACTTTTTGTACCACATATGTAACTGAATATATGGATAGGTCACTATCCTCATGGTATTGAATTAAAATTCAGCAGAAAAAAAAAAACCTAATGAATAATAACACATAAGAATACAATCTCACCATTTATATGTCTGTGTCTAAATTTAATTACCTGTAGCAATTCATTGTGATATTATTTTTCCATGACTTCTCAACACAACTTTGCTGTATGCTAGTATTTATATTATACTATCATGTTTAACTTTCAGCATCTATAGATAATTCAATATTCAATGCAAAATTGCTCTCATTTTGTGTTAATTTGTATTTTCACACAACACAATTAGAAATTCATATCGGTATATGGGGAAAAAACTATGGAGATGATCCAACAGAAGAAAAAAAATATTTTAATAGTTACAATATGTAGCCACACTTATATGTAAAATGCTGTTCAATATTGTTGGGTCTTCTAGTCTCACTCAAGAAAAGTCTGCCTAAAACACAGAAAATGTTTTACTGGCTTTTTAATTTTAATTCACTCTAGCATGTGGATGTTAATACAGTTCAACACAGAGTTGTAAACTGAGTAAAACTGTATAGAGGAATGCTATTTGGATATATGTATTGAAGCCTTAGGATATCACCATTAGGGAGCTGGTTCCTATAGATAGATGCATGAAATTGCAAGCAATTTCTAGTTTATCATTGCTTATTATAAACATCATGCATTTAGGCTCACATTCTTACACAGTAACTAAATGTATTCAGTTACACAGAAACTAAATACCATCACAATATGTGGTTATATTAATTACACGTTCAAAAGGTCTCTTATTTCTGATGGGTATTTAGAGAAAAAAACTCCCTGTTAAAGGAACACTGAAAGTTCAAAGATTGTTTGCCTATATACAAGCTAAAAAGTTAAAAGAAGCTCACTCCTTGCACAAAATTTCAGTGTGTTGGACCTCAGATACCCAATTGCTTTTGCATTGCCTTGATCCCTTGCTGGTTATGATTTGATCTGTTCCTCCACTGTATGCCAAGCTGCTATTTTCTCCTGAAGAAGATAGAGAACTAGAAACTTGATTCAGGTAACAAGGTCAAGTAATACAAACGTCATAATATACTGTTAAAATTCAACTGAAATAAAAAAGCTGTATGATTGGAATTTCAGGAAAGGCAGGTAATGGATGAAGAATTATACCCTTAAAAGGAAAATAATAGCTGTGTTAGTACTTGGCATATCTTGTTTTCTTCTTTCTGTTTTGTGGCCTGAACTTAAAAACAAGATTTTATCTGTCTTCCATTTTGTCATAACTTACATATATTTTTAAGGAAAAAAAAAATCAGATTAACTAATCTTCCCTTGATATATTTGAAGTGGGAGCTTAAATTTACTGTAAAATGACTGTTTGTTAATATTGTTTGACCTAGAGATTTATTTCCCCTGTGGGGTTTAACATGAGGTAGGTCAGATATGAACTGCCAGCATTCACTGTATTTAACATTTTATTCTGCTGTTGGCTTATTTCTAAGGTGAAAATTAGATGTGATAAGAGTCTCAAATATGTAATGCAAACATGGATTCAGTTGTGTGTTCCTTCTCAAAAAAATTAAATCAGAATGTGAAAGACTTTCCTACCTTTAAGTTAGAAACACATAAAACTAGTCTTCTACAAAGGTCTAAATATGGCTAGAACAATTGTTTCAATATTCCCTTTCCCAACAAATAAACCAATAAAAGTAAGGTATGTGATAGCATAAGGGCTGATAGACAAGTAATCTGTTTTGGGTACTTTTAAAAGAAAAATTTTAAGTAATTAGTAAATGTGTTAAAATACACTAAAAATAAAAAATAACAACATTTGGAAATGGGACTTTTAATTTACCTAATTGCTTTCAACAGAGGCAAACATGTTGAACTAAATGGGCATATTGTGAATTGAAAGCTTGACGAACTTGTTAGACCTCTCAGTGTTAATTATAATTTTCATTTTCTCTAATAGTGGTAAAGGCTTATGAGTAGTATTCTGTAACAATAGTTTCAAAATATTAATGCAAATAGTTCTTGTAAAAAAAAAAACAACACATTTTTATGTCTTATATTTTTAACCAAATTAAATGTTTATACTTATATATTCCTCCTACAGAAGATCTCTTTTCATATATATTAGTTGATCTAAATAAATCTGTACCTGTGTAATCTGTTTGCCTCCCTAAATCGCATCGAATTTCCTTGAGCAAGTTCATATAATGCAAACTTAAATAAAAGCAAAGTTCTTTTCTTCAAACAGTGTATAGACACAGTTGTATGCTGGACTGCTGACATGTTTAGGTAATACTAAGGACATTAAAAAATGTAAACCTTACCTCTGAAAGAGATTATACCAGAATAAATTTATTTTCTTTTTAAGTGAGATCATGGATTCACATTAACTTCAGTGAAGTCAGTGGTAGAACTATTCGGATTATTTATACTCTGCATTTTAAGAATAGATTTATCCTTCAGCCCTGTCTGTGTCAAATATAATGTACTATTCTCCAAATTATTGTGTGTAGATTTATTATAGTATTATAGACTGGATTGGGTTGGAAGGGACCTTCAAAAATCATCTAGTCCAACCCCCTGCAGTGAGCAGGGACATCTTCAACTAGATCAGGTTGCTCAAAGCCCCATCCTACCTGACCTTGAACACTTCCAAGGATGGGGCATCAACATCTTCTCAAGGCAACCTGTTCCAGGGTCTCATCACCCTCATAAGCAGAGAATGTATTCCTTATATCCAATATAAATCTACCCTTTTTCAGTTTAAAACTATTGCCCTGTGTCCTTTCACTACAGATCCTCTTAAAAAATCTTCTCTCCATCTTTCTTACAAGCCCCCTTTAAGTATTGAAAGGCCACAATAAAGTCTCCCCAGAGCTTTCCATTGTCCAGGCTGAACAACCCCAACTCTCAACCTTCCTTCACAGGAGAAATGTTCCAGTCCTCTGATCATTTTAATCACCCTCCTTTGGACCTGCTTTAACAGGCCCATGTCTTTCTTGTACTGTGGACCCCAGAACTGAATGCAGTACTCTATGTTCAAATACAGGTGTTAGAAAAATTAGACAGAATCTGAAACAGAAAGTTATCACTTATTCTTTGTTTTAGGAAACTGTCCTGATCCAGCATCGGGTTACATTTCGATACTATCCCAAGAGCGAGATTAAGACACAAACGAGGTCCAATGCCATGTACCCAAGACAGCTTTTATCATCAAAAGTGAGAAATTAGTAATGATAAGACAGAATAGCGATAGGACATAATGGAATAAAAAGACAGAAATCAAGCAAGCATTCAGGATAGAGTTGCAAGGATAGTCACCACCATGGATCTGCGGGGGTCCTGGGATTCAAGTCTCGATGTTTCAGTGGTGGGCGATCATGCAAAAATCTTGTCTTGGCAGTCCTTTTCATTCTCATTCAAGGGCTGCAGTTTAGCACATCTTCATATTCCTGCATATGCACACGCGCTTCACTGCGGCTCCAGCCCCGCTCCTCACACGACTATCGCATGTCTTGCAGCCATTATCTTGGCAGGGTGTTTTTCATCAATCGGAGGTCTCTGTGGTCTTGTAGCCATCCTTAACACACAAAGGGATGTTCACTTTAGACAAACAATCTTAGAGACAAATGTTTTTTGGTTCAGTCTCTCTTGTTATACAATGTAATTATACACTAGAAACCAAGAACAGATTTACAAGCATTGTGGATGAGCTGTAATGGTCACAGATTGCCTGCTTAGCTTTAAGCCATCAACATGTATTTTACATTCCTTGAAGAAGTAACATGTTACTGAAGGAGGATAGAAAAGGTCTCTTTAGGCTTCTTGGGTGCGATATGTAGACTCTGAGTTATGGGTATCATAAGGCCCCAATGTGAACAGATCGAACAAAGGTCACAGAGCATGCTGTGTTTCAGCCTGCTTTCAAGCCATCCCACTGAGGACCTGCAAATATACCTAAAAATAAATATATCTTCATTAACTCAAATGGACCCCTGTTTTCACTGTGCTAGCTGTATCCTGATTCAATAAATATTTACAGTACAACAATATGAAGTAGAAAGTAATTTATGTGGACACAGAAAATAATGTATATAGACAAAGCAATTTAGAAAGTTTGATTTAACTTGATCAGAACTACAATAAATTGTACTATGATAATTTTAGTCTATTTTTTTAGTTTTTGTTTTAAAAAAATCAGATTATATTCACTGTTTCTCACTGTACACACCAAACTATTCCTCTTCAAGCTGATTTCCTTTCATGAAATTGTTGGTAGTAAACTGTGAATCAAAATTTTATAAAAATCGTAATTGTGAATTAAATGACCATGGTCTATTCAAACACCAACATTTGCTAATGGAATTATTATTGCAGTATGGTTTTGGATAAACAAAAACTAGAAGATTAATTTTATCTCAGAAGATATGTGTTCATATTGGCTTTTACCTTGGTAAATTTACCCTTCCTTCATAGCCTTAAAATTCTGACTTCTTTTGTAATCAATTGTGAATCAACTGACACCACTGTATCCAGTATAAATTTTTCCCAAACCCAAGACCATGCATTACTATATCATAGAAAACAGAGTCTAAAGAATTTGCATTAGTACTACTATAGCTTTTGATAGAAACTCCGTCACTGCAAATCTTGATACTGAGTGTGAATGACAGTATATTACTATTCTACTGATCCGGTCAGTGTTATTTTTGCTGCATGAAATGTAGAACCACTATTCCCCTACAGCCTCGTGTTAAGGACAATATCTGTCCTTATACTCTCACTTATTAAAAACTATTACTGTTGTCATAACCTTAGGTTTCTGTGTCAGTGTTTCCAGAATCAATTTTTCTTGTTATACACTGTAATTATACACTAGAAAACATGCAATATCTTCCTTCAGAAAATGTATTGAAGAATAATGTCTTTCTCCATGGATCTAATTTTTTAAAAGGCAAACTGACTATGTGTCCATATTGTACCTCAAATATTTGAGAAATTCGTAATTGAAAAAAGCCAAAGCTAAACAATCCTTATTAGCCAGCCTCCATTCCTGAAATCCTTATCTAATTAAAGAGTTGACAAAAGGGATGTGGAGAATCTGCCTCTACATTTATCTCTAAACACAGGAACAGGTTCCCAGAGAGGTGGTAGTTGCCCCATCCCTGGAAACATTCCAGGTCAGGTTGGACGGGGCTCTAAGCAACCTGATTTAGTTGAAGATGTCTCTGCTCACTGCAGGGACGTTGGACTAAATGACCATTAAAGTTCCCTTCCAACCCAAACTATTCTATGATTCTATGAGTCCATGATTTTATGATTCTATGATCTACATCTACATCAATCTATATCATCTATTGATAGATATCTGTGAGATTGCTTTCATGTCAGCCTTGGATGGGTAAATGGTAACTATAGAAGGGATAATATTTTCTGCTGTTTGATAAACAGTGCTGACTGGAATACTATTACAACACATAGTCATAATCCCTAAAAGTTTTGACTCATTACATCTTTGAGATAGTCACTTAACCAGACCACTTTTGCCATAATTGAAATTACAGATATACTGAAATTTCATACCTGAAAGTCCAGTTCTTCTGACATTACAGATACTCTGCTCTCAGTTAAACCATATAACTGAACAGAGAGAAATTGGAACTATATTTACAAATAGCTGTTTTCATTCTGTCCTTGAAAGGCTGTGTATGGAAATCAAACTAACACTCAAAATGCAATCATGCATAAGCCAATCATACTGTGTTGCTTAAGGCTAACAGTTCTGCAGGTACACATTAAGGAAACACTAACTTCTTCCTTTGTTTCCCAGCAGCACGTTGCCACTCTTACTGGGACCTCTGAAAGCCACCATCTCCACCTTTCCTCTGGGCATTCAGTGGTTTACAATAGCAGTCACTCATTCAGAAGTTACAGGCAGAGTCCTGGTAGCTTCTGTGTCTTGTTAATGAATCTGGATCATAAATACTGCCACTGCTGACAGATGTAATTATTCACAGAAACCCATCTCACTGTACACCTGTGTTTGCCTTATAAGTATCATAAATGGGCTCATCTCAAAAAACTGACATTCAAGGGAAATACAGCCTTGGTTGGAAAGAGATGTGAGAGCTGACAAGTGTTGACAAATGTCAGTAGTTCAGCTACACTGTTGACAGGTCTGCTCTTGTTAACATCAGCAGTATTAGTAGAATGGTGAAATAACCTATTACTCGCATGCCAAGGTTCTGCTGCCAACAACTTCCCCTCCCCTGTAACTCTCTCCGCTGCCCTGCCAGCTATGCAGCCACCACCACTCTCATAGAGGCCTCTTGGATACAATTTTTTTTATTTTCCACCCAAATAAAAAGGTTATATAAAACACAAACTTTCTGAAGCTATCATGTTCTAAAAAAACCCCACATGTAAAGTTCTGTCAAACATCTCGTTACAGAGGTAAATCTGTTTCTTGATGCACATGTGAGAGATCTGTAGTTACTATAGACTATACCTGAAGGGTGGATTAAGGACATATGCAATGAGATAAATTTCGCTCTGTACATGTGAATCCTTAGCTTGCTAAACAGTCATAGTGATGGATGACGGGAAACTCCTGATCCCAAGATCTCACCTTTAAACCCCTTTGTCAGTGGCCTGGAATGATCACTTTGCATTGAGCATGGAGGCAGAGCCTGCACACTGATGGCTGTCAAAAGAATAGGCTGTCTGCATTGTGGCTTCCTTGTGTGCCCAAATCTCCAGCCCCCACCCCAAATCTGGCTGTAACAACTCTCAAGACTTAGACAGTGTGCTGCTCTGGCAGAGTTCAATGCCCATGGGTTGTCCATCCCCTTTCACAGCAGTTCAGGCTCGATGTAGCCTGGAGCAATACAGCCTGTTTTCCTGATAGGAGCACTTGGGCATGCATTACTTGTTTGGAAAAAAATAATATTAAGATAAAGATCAATAAGATAAAGATACAGCTTGGAAAGAAAAGTGTACATACTGATGAACACGTCCAGAGGCAAAAAGGGTAAGAAAATAAAAGAAAATATTTGAAACATAAAAAAGTCAAAGTGCTGTATAGAATAGTCTTACTATGTTATATAAAATAAATTACTTCAAGACTGAATAACAGCTACTTTTAGCTGTTTTAGGAGCTACTTGCTATACATCCATTAGTGATAAAGTTAAACCAGAATGAGAGAGTCATGCTACTCTCAAGATTTATAAAGCACTAAGGTGTTTTTTAATCTTGATGTTAGTAGGATTGATATAATCTTCTTGAAATCCCAGTTATAAACTTAAGTTCTTTGTTACTTATTTATAATCAAAAGTGTTAACAGTTCATGTATCTGACAGATGTTAGTTTGAAATGTTAATAAAAATAATGAAAACACATATATGTTTTCTAGTTTTTCCTGTCTCTGAAAAAAATAAAAAACCTCACTTCTTCCCTTGTAGCTAGGTGTCCTTGAAAAAAAGCATCGCTCCTTATAAATCCTTTTCTTTAAATTATAAAACATTTTATAAAAATTAAGTCAGTTTTAGCAGGTCAAAAAGTAGGTGAAACTTGCATGTAAAAAGTACATATTTTTGAGATTATTCAAAATTTGCACATATTAAGTGGGGAGCTTAGGGACCTGTATATATGTGGAAATAAAGTATTTTCCCTGGAGATGAATTTCCACAGAGGAGCTTTCTAGCTTTCTCTCTCTTTCTCTTTTTTTTTTTTTTTCCTCCAGATAGAGTTCATCATGCAAATCATGGCACCTTGTCCTGGTTTCAGCTGGATAGAGTTAATTTTCTTCATAGAAGCTAGTGTGAGGCTGTGTTTCGAATTTGGGATGAAACAATGTTGATAACGTGCTGATGTTTTCAGTTGCTGAGCAGTCAAGGACAGTCCAGCTTCTCATGCTGGCCTGCCAGCAAGCAGGCTGGGGGTGCACGGGAGGCTGGGAGGGGACACAGCCAGGACAGCTGACCCAGGCTGGCCAAAGGGATATTCCATACCATATGACATCATGATCAGTATATAAAGCTGGGAGAAGAAGAAGGAAGGGGTTGGGGGACGTTCGGGGTTATGGCATCTGTCTTCCCAAGAAACCATTACACGTGATGGAGCCCTGCTTCCCTGGAGATGGCTGAACACCTGCCTGCCCATGGGGAGTGGTGAATGAATTCCTTGTTTTGCTTTGCTTGTGTGCGCGGCTTTTGCTTTCCCTATTAAATGGTCTTCATGTCAACCCATGAGATTTCTCACTTCTACCCGTCCAATTCCCTCCCCTGTCCCACCATGGGGTAGTGAACGAGTGGCTGCGTAGTGCTTAGCTGCTGCCTGGGGTTAAACAACCACACAACTAAAAAATAAATTTCTCTAGAAGTGTGTCCGGATCCAATGTCGGGGGAGGTTTTGATATGATCCCAAGAGCAAGCTTAAGACACAAATGAGGTCAAATGCTGTATACCCAAAACAACATTTAGTATCAAAAATATAAAATTAGTAGTGATAACATATTATCAAAAGTAAGAAATTAATAGAGGTAGGACAGAATGGAATAAAAGGACAGAAATCAAGCAAGCATTCAGGATAGACTTGCAAGGAAAGCCACCACCACGGATCCGCGGTGTCCTGGGGTCCAAGCTTCTCGATGTTTGGTGGGCGATCATAGCTGCGCGAGGGCTTGTCATGTCAGTCCCTTTTATTCTCATTCAAGGGCTGCAGTTTCCAAGACAATGGCACATACTTGCCCGTCTGCACATGTGCATACATTTCACGGGGCTCCAGCCCCACTCCTCACGCAACTATCACACAGCTATCGCATGACGCAATGGTGTGTGGTTGGGCCTTGTAGAACCAATCACAGGTCTCCGTGGCCCTGCAGCCACTCCCATTGCAAGCCGAAGGAATTCTTACCCAGACGAACAATCTTTGAGACAAATGCCCCATGGTTCAGTCTCTCACAAAGTGGCACTAGTTTCATTTTATTCTATACTATTTTACTTTATATTATTATTAGTCCACTTAAATCTTGATGCTTAGGAATTTACAAAAGGTAGAAGAAAATGAGAAATAAAATTTAAGCTTTTAAACATTTAATTTCTTTATGTTCATTTTGGTAAGGTCCATTTTATTAGTGTTGCTAAAAACGCCCAAGGTAGATATCATAAAATCTTCATGGGCTACATACAAATATCTGCCTTCAAAAGGCAAGTGTCCCTCAGCATGGTGAAGCACCTAAGCCCAGCTTCTAAAAAGATGTTTTAGAGTGTTTCACTTACACTTCTGCTTACTGAGATAAACTCTTTTTCTCTGACTGGCATATATCTTTTTCACGCTTAAACATGTCATATACCAATCAAATGCAGCACAGAGGGGATCTCTGCCCTGTACAGCCTAAATCAAACATGACATAACAAGTCAGGCTTATAAACAAATGGGATGTATGTGGAGGAAAAACAAAGGACAGGGCTGAAAAAAATTGATCACACTGTTAGTCAGCTGTTTACTCAGTTTGATGGCTCAGTTTCTCCCACCCTTACATTTTTAAAATCCCCTTCCCCTCCTTTTTTTAAGAATTCAGAGGTTGAATGCACTTTCCCTCCCTTTGCTGAGCAGGCAGTGAGCAGACAGTAACACCTCTATGAAAGTTACAGTGTAATCCCTTTTAATATGATTACTTTATAACACTAGCAAATGAGCCCTTATTGCTTTGTAACATGTCTGGGGGGGTGTGTCAGGGGGGTGTATTTTTGATATTTTTTAGTTGTGTAAAGTGAAAATGGTCTCTTGGGGTGAGCTGTATCACAGGGTATTGGGTTGACCTTGGCTGGCCTCCAGGGCCCCACCAAGCCGCTCTGTCACACCCTGACCTTGCTTTTAATGGAAAAGGACCCTTTGCACATGCCTTGGGCTGTGCAAGAGCTGCAAAAAGTCTTCACTGAAGCTGACCCCAAAACACACTGACACACATGCCTGTATGTAAAGCCAGATGTTGCTAAATCAACTGTCCAATGAAAAAAAGTTTATGAAGATGGAGAACATGGGGGAGATTTTGCTATGCATTTGTACAACACCTGTGCAAGCCTGCTGTACTAGAAGCAGGGAAACTGAAAATAACTCAGAAACAGATAATACAGGTGAAAAATCCCCTGAAAATGAACAAGCTATGAAGAAAAACATGAAAAGCTAGAGGGATTTGATAGGCTGCATCCAAAACAAACAAAGGACAGCACAAACAATCAGAGAAAACCAATCCCTTGAGCTTAGCTATCGCAATACAGACCCAAGATTTGGTAACTTGTACTCCCAAATAAGCAGGTGTTTCTCTTTTCTTTCTCTCTTTCTTGCCTCTCTTGTGAGGCAAGCACACTCACTTGTGACTACAGTATTTATTATACTACAAAGCAGTTTGAATTAAGCACATGAAAACATGACAGTTTAGATACTCTCTATGTACCCAAAACAGAGAATGTCCATGAATCACACTCGAACTCCCATTACAACAAAAACTTCCATTCTGTCAGGGACAATGGGAAGGTACAACCACCTACTTCCCCACTGTGCTGCTGAGGTTAACCAAAGCTGAAATATCCCATAATAAAATAAAAAAGTCTGTCAGGACCTAAATTCTTCACCTTTTCCCAAGGGACAATCCTTACTCCACAGCCAGACATCATTGTTACTCTTCTGAAATAGTATAAACTGATGTGAAATTTAAAAAAAAAGAAAAAAACCACCAAACCTCCCACCAGTGTCAGTTTTAACACTGATCTGTACTACTTCATAAACTATGTATTTCTGAAGACAGTAGTATGTCTGAAAATTCATTAAGACTTGGACTTAGATTTTTTAAATTATTTAGGATTTTCTTATTAGTTCAACATAGAAACCTCAGATCATTGTGGTCTCTGTGTTTTGCAGAGGGGAAATCAAGGGGCAGAAACCAAGTGCTTCTTTTCCCAAGTAAACACTGCAACTATTAGGCTAAAGAATTATCCTCGGTTCTGTTCAAAAAACAGCCTGACAAATCTTACTCTTTTTATTTTTTTATATCTTTTTACACATTGTAACAACTTTCTCAGAAGGGGTGAGGAATATTTTTACTTAGATAAATGTATAGTCTGGTTATTATGTCCCTCTTTTGGCAGAGAGAGAAGGGAATACTCCTCAGGCTATGACAGGAACTGAACCAGAGTTAACTGTGGTCTAGATGAATCCTTCATTGAAAGTCGTTTGAATAGAAGAAGCTACAATTCTGTCATCCTACAGCAGTGTTTTAAAATAAAGTGGTCATGGCAACACTGCATAGTTCAGATCTGTATGTGAGTTTGTTGGTGTATTTGTTTAGTAGATGCATTTTTTAAATGACTGAAGAATGTATTTTTGCAGGCTTGTTGGACTTGAACAGGAATAAAATTCCCAGATGTTCATCCTGTCCCTTCTTGGGCAATTCTGTCTTTATAACAAGATACAATAGTAGATGTTGAGGTAATTTCAAATGAAAAATTAGTCTGTTGACAAGCATTAGTTACCCCCATGTCTAAATTCAATAAGAAGGAGTATTCAGGGTCACAAGTGGGCTTTGGCTCTTAAAATACTCATAAATCCAAACTTCTGGATTTTAAAGCTTCTTTTAAAAAACATTGTTAATGCCTAAAAGAATTTAAACCGCATACAAAATTTACTGCTTTAACTTTAGCTTTTCCCAGGCTTTATTTTATTATTATTATTATTATTTACTTTTATTACTGTACAATCCTATGCCATGAAAAGCCTGTGCATTTGAGTAGCTAAGTCCTTATTTGAGTCTGGACTCCAATCTTTGAAACAATGAGTGAATCAATACCAAAGTTACTTGAAACATTTTGGATTTTATCTTTGTGATCTTCAGCTACTGCTGTTTGACTTTGTGCTGTTATATTTTTTCACTGTCATGTGAATTGAAAGTAAGAGTCTTATTTGGGATTTGATTCACTGGGATGTGTGGTGAGCAGTTTTTAAAATATTTTAAATACATATTTTTTATTTATTATTCAATACAATTGAAGACTGATTGGAGGGCACTGTTTTTTAATTTTTTATTTAATTTTGTTCTTATTCTCCACATAAATAACAGTAGTACGACATTTATGGAAATCCCTACAGTTATTGTACCTACAAGATACTTTCAGTCATTAACACAATATGTCCACCAATATATGTTTACAAAAATATTTTTTAATACAAATTAATTCTCACAAGCATTCAAGGAACATGTCATTACTAATGCTAACCTTGATCCACTTTGATGGATTCTCTTTTGCATGCAGTGGGGCAGTGTTACAGAGAAACTTGTGTACATCTACAGGATCTTTAATAGAAAACCATCAACTCAGTGTTTCCATTCAACATTTAATAACACAAGTGCAGAAAACAATTTTAGACACAGAATAAGGAAAACTCAACTACTGCTATAGGTATTTCTTTCACTTTGGAAGTTTTTCACAGATTTTAATAAGAGAAGTGAAGAAGAGAAATTAGACCATAGCAAGGGAGATATAGGTCTACAAAATCATCCCAGAACTGAAAACAGAAGCTTTGGCATCCCTTTTGTGATCTTTATATTGAAACATCCCACTAATTATTTTTCTGCCTCATTTTGCCTGTACATGCAACAGAAACATTGGCATTTAGGTCATATGTTTCTTTCCTCTGCTTTTCAACTCCAGAAGAAAACTCAAGTATGAAAGAATTCACATGAAAATATTAATCTCCACAAATATTTGGAAGCTGAAAACCTTAATGGGGTGGGTTTGATGTACAGCAGAAAATGAGATTTTTCATCAAGTATCTTGTGAAATAGAAGGCCTTGTTACTTTGTATAAACTTGTATGCCTTACTCCAGGGAAGGAACTGAAAAGATAGGACTGATAAAGGTAACATCTTGCTACATGGAAGATAGTAAGGATAGAAGAATGTCACTGGCATGAAATCAGCAAAATCCACAGTAACTGGGGGAAAAATAAAGGTGGCAGGAGATCGCGACCACCAACTCAACTGAGGGTCTATGCAAATTGCCCCTCCACACCTGCCAAGAACATGCGTGCTGATTTACATAGCAAGTGGGGCTAATTTAAATATAACTAACCAATAGCAAGTGTTATGGTAACCACTAACCAGTGAGTGTAGATTTAGGCGGGTTTTTACTAATCAAGTAACAAGATAAATACATAGTAGTTCCTTTGTGCAGAGTGCCAGCTCTGTGAAATACCATCTAGCACCCATATCTTCACAAATATGCAATAATAAAATACCTCTTCTCTGTATGTATATTGGCATGTTGCACACTGGGTATACGACCCCACTTTTGGGACAACAGGTTGACCTTGGCTGGCCCCCATGCCACTCTCTCACTCCCTCTTTTCAGTGGGACAGGGGAAGAAAATAAGACAAAAACCTGATGGGTGGAGATAAAATCAATTTAATAAATAAAAGTAAATGCCACACACGGAAATAAAGAAAAGCAAAAAGATTTATTATCTAATTTCCACCAATAGATGATGTCCAGCCACTTCCTGGGAAGTAAGGCCTCAGTACACGTAGCGATTGCTTCATAAGACAAACACCTTTATAATGAATGCTCCTTACCCTCCTCCTTTCTCTTAGCTTTTATTGTTGACCATGATGTCATATGGTATGGAATATACCTTTGGCCAGCTTGGGTCAGCTGTTCTGGCTGTGTCCCTTCCCAACATCTTATCCACCACCAGCAACATATGTGTTTTTCCAGATCTGTTATTCACAATAAATGAAGACCTTCACAGAATACATTCTATAAGAGGTGAAATAAGCTTTTATATAAGAATTTTCATTCTTGTTTGTTAAAATGTTTTTAAAATGTTTTAAGAAAAAATTGATTGTTTAAAAGGTGTTGTTGAAATTATAACGCAGAAAGGTGAAATGACATAAACGCTGAAATAAAGTTGCTTTCTTTATGCTGTTATCAAAAACACAGCCCACATGAACCACAATTAATACTAAATATAAACTGTATTTCTAGTGAAAAAGATACTAAGATTATTATTTACCTTTGACTGATGTAATTCAAGAGGGTTTCTTTTGACTTTAATCTGGATATATTCTTAGCAAGATGTGAGGTCTCTGATATTGCTTGAAATGATGAAAGTTACAGTTCTGGTCTTCCTAATGATCATCTACAGGGAAATTTGAGCAAATATTTAATTGAAAAGGTGAGTTGGGGCCTGGATATCTGCTTCTTAAGTATTAGGAGTACATTTTGGGGTATTTTAATATGAGTTGAATGAGTTTTCAGTTAGAGGTACTTCCTTCAGAATACTATTAATTATACAACTTTATTCAAATTACTTCATGCATTCAGTCTTCATACTATCAAATCAAAGAGAGCAGCTGTTATAGCCAAATGTTTCCTTCTTTTTGACTTCTTTGGTAGGTAAAGAGTGAGTTAAAGCATGGGCTTGAGAGATAAATCAAGTTTTCTGTATATTACATGTCTTGATTTTCCCCTCTGCATTGCTGCTAGTAGAAGAGACGCGCTTTCCACCTTAAAGAGTACACATATTTGACCCATGCTGTAAAAGTCATTGCACCCTTCCGTAAGTATAGATCTCTCAAAATTCTTCCATACCTCTCCATATGTTTTACAGTGTCATTGCAAAGGATGGAAGTATATCCTATGGACATGAAGTAGGTTCAACCTGTTAAACTTTCACATTCAGAGTGTGAAACTCTTAAAAAGAAAAACCAAAAAACCCCAAAGCAGTACCAGTATAGTACAGGATAACTGAAGGTGTAAGAAATTAAACTTTCTGACACTGACAGCCAAAGAGTCTCTTGAGCATTAGAAACATTGAAAAAAACATATCTAGTCAGAATTTGCTTTTAAAATGCACAAGCAACAATACAATCATGCTCACAGAAAAACATCTTCACAGAGCTAAGTAAATGTAAATAGATTCCTTTTCTAATTACTTTCAATCAAATAAAATAATTTTGTTTTCAAATCATGGCTGTTATTGTCTATTGTGTAAATAAACATAAAGATAACATACATTTTGAAATTATGTATAAAAAAGCCTTATGGAAAATAGGTAATTTATGAAAGACCTACTGAGCCGGGAAATGTCAACCATCTTTGTATCTATAGGGAAACATATTTATATTCCTATAATCCATTCTGAAATTAATATAATATTTTAAACAAATTACGATGAAATGATTTTAGTGGAATAACAGGCAGTTTCTTAGTTGACTTAATTCAGTGTAACTCTACTAATGCCAGACGTGCATCAATTTACACAATTCAGTGCATATATGCTAATTTATACCAGCTGAGAATCAGGCCTTTAAAAGATTGTAAATTTGTGTAAAGCTTTATTCATAATACTGGATAATAGAAAGGGATGCTTGGAAGTATTATTTCAGTCATTTTAAAGACGCAATTAAATCAAACATACAGACTTTTTAAATGTCTTTCAGCAGAGGTATTGTTATTTTTAAATGACCATTTTTTTGTTGCAGGAAGAAATATATTTACCAATAAACTCACCTCACAAAGAACAATTTAGCTACTTCTTTACTGGTCAAAATAGTCCAGCACATAGGTAGACTGCAACCCAAGTTTCTTATGTACCTATATGTATATTTAGGCCACTATGAGAAGCTAAAAAATGTCTTAAACACCATTAGTATTCAAGTTCAATAAGATCTAAGTTCCTATTAATAGGACATAAAGCCAGCTTAACCCTTGCATTTCTCCATAGTTACTCTTAAATCATGTAAAAGTTCTAGCTGCCTTAGAGACAGTTTCTCAGTCTATATATCAGAAAGCAACTTCAGATGGTTTAGGCCACCTAAAACTCAAAGTGAAAGAAAATTGTCTAGGAAAGACAAAAAACAGTCTGCTCTCTCATAGCTCTTAATCCTTGCAAGTCGAATATGAAGTGGATTTATGTACATGGTGAAAAGATTTATGTACATTCTGTTCACAACAGAGCATTTTGGGTTCAAAGTTCTCATTTTCAGTGGTAGTCGCCTAATGTTAAGAATTCTGAGTACTTCCGCTGTTATTTTGCATAAGATATGACAAAATTAGAGATGAGCTACTTAATTATCTTACCTAAGGTCATAAATTCATACTTGTATCTGAGTATCTCAAACGGAACAATGAAAAAAGTTTTCCATAGTTTTTGGACAGATAGTGTCAGATTAACTATAGTCTAAGTTTTAGTGAGTTTAATTTAGAATATAATTTAGAATACTCACAACAAGGCTTGCTCTAAGAACTATTCAAACAGTTCTTGAAACAGTGTAGTCTATTTTCTCTCTCTAACATGCAATTACTAAATTACATAGTCATAAGTGTTCTTACTCTCTTTTTGAATGAATATTAAAAATTTCCTTTCTGTGATGTGCCAGCATTAATACAAACATAGAGTCAGAGAACAGCTTAGTTTGGAAGGGACCTTTGCAGGTAATCTAGTTTTACCTCCTGCTTAAAGCAGTGCTAACTTCAAAGTTACATTAGGTTGCTCAGTGCTTTGTGCAGTTGAGTTTTGAATATCTCAAAGGCTGGGGATTCGACATCCTCTTTCAACAACCTGTATTTGACCACTCTTATTGTGAAGACTTTTTTTTTTTTTCTTATACCTAATCAGAGTTTTCTTTTCACCAGGCTATGCCTATTGCTTATTTCCTTTTTCACATTGCATCACTTGGAAGAATTTAGCTCTGACTTCTCTCTGACCTCCCATTCAGCAGTTAAAAACAGCAGTAAGATTCCCCCAAACCTTTTCTTCTTCAGACTATACAAACCCAGTTCTCTTAATTTCTCCGTATGTGTAGCAGTCCCTTAAAAATCTTGACAGCTCTCTGCTGAATTATCTCCAGTCTTTCTTGGCTGAGGACAGAAAAATGGGCACAAGACTTCAGCTGTGGTTTCATAAATGCCAGCAGGGAATAATCACTTCCCTCATCCTTCTATCCTATACTTACAAATGCAGCCCAGTCTATGATTAGTCTTCATCACCAGAAGTGCACACAATTGACTTATATGTATATTGTAGTCTGTGTGAAGTCCAAAGTTTTTTTTTCTGAAAAGCTCCTTTCTGGTAAGTTTGAGGCATCCAGCCTTGTATGTGCCTTGTTTTTTTGCATTTGCTTTTATTGAAAACTATGAAGTTTCTGTCTTCTTATTTCTCCAGCTTTTTGATGACCTCTTTCATGATAGTCCTGTCCAGCATACAATCTGCAAACAGCGTGTGTGGTCCATCCTATAATCATTGTCAGTAATGGCAATATTCGTTCCAGTATCAACCCTTAAGAAATGCTATTCATTGATGGCTCCAGGTTGAACTTTGAACTGCTGACATCTGTGCCCAATGGTCTATCCAGTATTCAACATTTCTTTCAATCTACCCATCTACTCAATAACTCACCAATTACGCTAAAAGCGTACTATGGGAAACTACATTGAAAGCCCTGTTACAGTCAAAGTAAATATCACAGTACCTCTCTTGTTGTTCACAAAGTCAGTCATGCCACTATAGAAGCCAACCATATTGGCCATACACGTTGGTAAATTAATACTGGGTATTCCCTGTCACTTCTTGTCCTCCACATGCCTGGACATGGCTTCTAGGAGGATTTGCTCCATTATGACCCCGGGGACTGTGGTTAGCCCAACCTGCTTTTAATTCCATGCATCCTCCTTCTTGAAGAACAATGTGATCTTTGCATACCTCAAGTTATGAGGGAACTCCCTGACTGTCAAAGCTTTCAAAGATGGTATAGATCAGTGTCACAAAGACATTAGCCAGCTCTTCTAGATGCCATCCGTCCTCCCCAGTCTGCTTAATTGGTCCCCAACTTGATCCTTCTGGTTGTGCAAACAAGCTTTTATCACATAACTTAATATGTTCTCCAGAATATGTCCACCATAATCTCACCCCCACCACTAAACCTAATCTCTGATCCTGGCCCATAAATTCTCACCCATCCCTTAGCAATATCAATACTCTGAAGCTACTCATTCACACGGGATACACGCCTTTGTCTCCTCTCTCTGTTATGCTTTCTGAAGAGCTTGAGTCCGTGCGTCCGTCCATACATCCATCCATGCATCCATCCATCCCTTTAATCATTGAAGCTATCCCACCACGTGTCTCTCATCGTAGTCATGTTGTGGTTATATGACTGCGTGTAGTCTGTTAATTCCTTCTTATTCTTATGCTTCATATATTTGTGTACACACACACAGGAGATAGGACTTTAGTTGTGCCATTTACTCTGGGGATGGAATACTACAATGTCTCACCTGCTGTACCCTCTACCCTGGTCCTTAGTTTCCTATAGTCACAATATTATAGCTGCAATAGGGTACATAGAAATTGTTTCTACGTAGCAAATGTTTCTACCACACTGTACTCCAAAACAGAAGTTGTCCTTTTAGGGTTGGCTTGAATATCATTTTGGTCAGAAAGGCATTGAAACAAGTATTTACAGATGCATATTTCATTCATGTTCCAACAGTACTAAAAGAGGGACAGGCATTTCATTAACTCCTTTCTACTTGGGTAAATTTAAAAAGAAAAACTGTAAAAGTGCACCTATCCATATTTAGAGGAAAGATTGTAAGCATTTATCTTTAACAGCGGCTTTGGGTCCATAGATTCTCTGTGGTCGAAGTACTTTCTTACAATCCTGACTTAAACAAGTGATTTAAAATGTAACTCTGACCTCAACATTTGTAATCACCTAGCAGTATGTAATTGCATGATAAGGGCAGCTCTCTGTTCAGCATTCAGTCTGCTTCAGTCTTAATTCTGAAGCACCAATTATTCTCACACATTGAAGAGAGAAGAAAATATTTCATACTCAATATCTGTCTGTGTTTCAGCACAGTATGGGTATCTAAGCATTATAATAAGGTTAGATTGTTTTTGTTTTCTCCTGGACTTGCACTTGAATTTCACTTGTATTTCTAATATATTCCTTAACACTGACGCTGAATTTCACAAGACAAGCATCCTGGAACACACAGCAGGACAAGTGCAGGAAATGTAAACAGTATTCCAGAGCTGTTCAGCAAAGGTTCTTGTCTGATTCTCAGTATTGTATAAGCAATAACATTTCACAGTAAAGCTCCGCAAGCCAAACATGCATAAGGAATACAGCTGTCAAGGTGCTTAAGCTGAATTTCTCCATGCTCCTCACTGTTAAGGAAACTGAATCTGATGGTCCTCAGGGCATTGGGGATGACTCCTTCCCAGTCTGTTAGAGCCTGATCTGGTGCAATCTCACACCCCAGGAAATGCCAGAAATGGTATTTGTAGCTGCTACCACTTCCTTCAGTAGATCCAGCCAGTAAATAGGTGTTCCCAAAAGACACACGTGCATGTGTACACACACACACGCACATATACAGACACAGAGACCAAGACAGGCCAGTGCCTTTAATGGCAGCAGCACTGACATGAACATGGACAACACTGAATCTTGTTCCTCCCCTCCAGCTTATCAGGACTGAAGTTTTTTGTTAATAGGTAGACACTCTTACTCCCTAACCCACAGTCATACCCACATTCACAGATTTATTGAGTATTAACACAGGCTTTAAGTTCACTAATACCCATGCCTGGATCTTAGGTCCTCACCTCGTTCACTAACTCAGACCCTGGATATTTCCTAGGCTCATCCTACCCATTGGCTAGTCCAACTTGAAGTTTACTAGCAGAACATACACAGAGTCACACACAAAATATGGGTCTATCCAGCAGCTGACCACAGATGGAGACCTCAATCTCTCCAATTACTGGCTCCTATACCCATATATAGCTTGAAGTTTACTAGCAGTTCTCACACATGGTCTCAGAGTAGAGATTGCACTCACACAGAAAATTGTGAAGAACAAAGTTTAATAAGAAGGTTGGACAGAATGAAATCACCAGGTACAGGGCTCAGCAGAAAAGCAAAATGGTCAAGTCTTTTTTATATTCCATCAGCCACTTGTATCTTCCCGTCTCTCCACTTTCTCACATTCGTTCCTCCCTCACTTACATTGATCTCTCCCTTTCTCTTCCCTTTTCTCCTCCCAACTAAATAGTTCACACATAAGTGTTCCCCTTTATTCCCAGGTCTGCTGCATATGTACCGAAATTTGCTATTTCTGGTAGGGTTACTGAGGCACTGCTAGCCTTGCAAGGTCCCAGTCTCCAGAAGGTCCTCAGTGTTCCCCTCCAATTATCTGAGATGTGTGTCCATCTCTCACATATAACCATGTGCAAAATCCTGCCATTTCTCATTGTGTTGTCTGAAACTTTTGTCAGATTATTATTTTCTTATTTGTTATGTTCAGCAGTTTCTCATGCTTAGCTCATGTTGTCATGTTTTTCATGTTCTGTTCAGTTAGCTCAATATCAGGACAGGGCCAAGTCATCTGCTTGCATACCTTAACGCTAGTGTTTATACGTATAAATGTATGTGTGTGTTTATTTTGCTTTAATCATTCTGTTTGGGGGTAAACATGAAAAACATTGGTGTCTATTGTTATTATATAAGAACAAACATGCCAAATCTACTAAGCACATATTAAAGTAAGGTGCATGTGCTCAACATAAAATAAACAGTTTCTCCCGGTAATATATACTGCAAGACTTCACTAGCCTCTCTTTCTCCATGTATGTGGTGACATTCTGATCATAATGAAAAGGTAAGAATGGCTGAATATTCTTTCATGTAAACACAACCAGAATTTATTCTTTTATACAGAAAAAAAGCACAAAAACTAGTCATCATATGTAAAAAAAATGTCAAGCGACTGACTTGAAGCATTAGAAACATTCCAGGTCAGGTTGGATGAGGAACCTCACGTAGTTGAAGCTGTCCCTGCTCATTGCAGGGGGGTTGGACTAGATGACCTTTAAAGGTCCCTTCCAACCCAAGCTATTCTATGATTCTATGATTCTATGAAAATAATGTTTCTGCTCCTATTATGTTACTTAGGAATATTGAACAGAAGAAAGATGCAAAGTCTGCATGAAGAAAGTTTTCCTGAGAACTTGATATAATAATCCTCTCAGTCCTATGCCAACCGCATTCCTACTTAAACTCATTCTGAAAGCAGGGAAGCAGAGACAAAAGCAGTTTGGTTGAGCTCAGTCCGTGAATTTACACATTTCCAGTAGCCAACCAATTCTATTATATAGAAAGAGAAAGAAACAGTTGTATCCCAGTTGCAATTTGACATAAGGAATGGGAGGGCAGTTATTTAAGTGGGAAGGTGAGTCAGAAGCTGCTTTTTGGTGGATAAGGTTTTCTCGACTTCCACTGCTGTCATGATGATACAGGTATAGTAGATGCAAGAAGCCAACTAAGGAGCAATAAGGGGTGAGAAAAAAGTGAAAACAGTTCTCAGCTGCCTTTTCTGTAGAAGATAGTATTGGCTGTCATTTGGTGGCTTCTAGAAGCACAGGAATTGCTTTAGGGGAAGTTTGCTGACTCCCTAGAGACTGGTCTCTGAATGACAGTCCAAAAAGGCTAAATCGAAGCAAAGAAATTTAATTGTCAGTTCCTATGAATGAAGATAGGCAGGCATATGATTCTATAAAAATGGGCACATTATGGTATAGGTAATGCTAATGTGAAAGCAAAGGATAATCATACTTTTTTTTTTTTCATGATCCCATTTTTTTAATAATGAACTAGCAAAGGTCATCCCTGTTTTATGCAGTGGTGGAGACCACAGTTTACAACTGTTTTGCTAAGGCTGAACCTTCCTGAACCTATGATCCTGTGGTCATCTACAAACAAAACAAGTAAATATTTCATAGGATATAGCCATATAGTTTCTATATATTCAATTTAGTGGAGTAATGAAATAAATTATTTTCCTTCCTCCATGCAAAAGAAAACTAAATATTCATCAGTACATTGTTTATAAAAATTATTTCATCAAGGCTATAAACAGACAATATGAAAGCCTGTTTAAAAGATGATTTTGTAAGAACCATTGCAAAAAATAAGCATCAATCTTTTGAATTCTATGAGTTGCTGTTGACCATAAGTCAGCAAGGTTTTTCTGGATTATTTTATCAAACCCTTTAGAACATCCCTATTGGATTTTTGTTTTGATATGGTACAAACCATCCTGCATGTGTTCTCTCAAAGTTTTTTTTTTTTATATTTTTACTTGTTTAATTTATTCATGTACTATAAACATCTGAGCATCCATGAAAAATAAAATGAAACTGCCTATGGTGATAATTCTGTAATTGTCACTTTGGATGGAATGATTACTTTGTGTGATACATTTGTCATTGAGGAAGTAAAACTAACTTTGTATTTTTAGTTTACAGAGTTAAAGAATAATTTGTACCACCCTCATTTACAGGGCTTCATGATTCTTGTAGATAGCTATGGAATGAATAATTCTTTTTTTGTAGTTTTTGAGAAAATGTTTTCATTTGAGAACAGTACAGAACATCTCTGTAGGAGATCACTTGTTTGTGAAGCGCAATTTCGACATTAAGAAACTTTGAACCATCTTTAGAATGTCAAAGTTCTTAATAGGAAGTGAATGTCTCACAACTTACTTCCATATTGACTATAAACAATATGAAGAAAAAGTCAGAAATGTTAATCTAAATTGTGTTATCATGCTGTAATTGCCCATTAATCGATAAAAAGATTGTCTTTATCACATAACTACTTACTATTAATTGAAGAGTAACTATTTTATAGCAGAGCTTTAACAATGTAGAGGTATTTTGAATTTTGATTTTAACAATGAGAATTAATTTTAACATGCTTTTATTCCAAGTAATAAAATAAATTTATCTATTTTGAGCCGATAATCATTTGTTCATATATTCTAAGTAAATGAATGACAATTTACATTTCTTAGTTTATTTACTTCCTGATTTGGACCACAGGCTTAAAGAAAATGAAATCAATTTTAGGTCTACTCTATAAAATTTCAACAACCCTTATTCTGACAAAAAGTCTAAAGCATTTGTAAGAAATACATGCATTGATGGATATGAGCCACTCCACAAGATCAAATGTTAATCTATAAGTAGCTACGTACAAATCAACACAGACACACTAACAGACTTATCAGATGGACCAGCGAGTATTAGACTGGGCATAAGACCAGAATAATATAATTTTTTTAAAAAGACAAAAGGCAAGACTGGCCTGCAGAGAACTTATGTAGTGCAGTTACAGTCACACTTGTGTTGATATTTAACTATGAATAGTAGGGTTAGACTTATGCTGGAATTAGAATTTGAAGACTTGGGGATTTTTCAGCCCCTTCCCAGAAGCTGATTCTTTATTTCTTTTTTTTTTTTTTTTCCAAATTGTATAATATTTATAGGTATATAATGATATGCATTGTTTCTGAATTAAAATTTTCTTTTTATGTGTGTGTGTTTAAATGTAGGACAAATTTAGCTACTCTGTCTGAAGAAAAAGATTAAAAAAAGGGCGAAGAAATAATTTGGGGCAACTGAAGAAGAATAAATGATAACAATGCTTGTCTCCAGTCCCTTAGGTCAGTGGTTTGAGGACTCAGCAGATTGTGCAGAATCTGAATTCCCTTCTCTGCCAAAGGGACTTAAACCATTGTCTCTACTTAAGGGAAATGTCTGCATTACAGCCCTGTCTAAAGCCAATTTTTAATTATTTGTATAAAGTGGAAGAGCTCCAGCAATAGTGTTTATGCCAGACTAAGTATGTACTGGTGCCCGTGGTATCAAATTTCTAACGTAACTGTGTGACCTAAATTAAGGGTCTGTTATGTTCATTACCATTAATTCAACAGTAAATGTTCTCAGCCACTCTCATCCTAAAATAAGTAAAACATAAAAAAACCAAAACAGTGGTTTTCAAATAATTAGTTTAGCTTCTAAATTTCATGCCAACCTATTTAAACTGCTTGAATTCACATTGTGTGACATTTTGTGTTGCCTTCAAAGGCATTTGTAAAAGGATCTATACTCACTATTTCTTTTTTAACATCTACATTTTCTTTGAAGTGTATTTGCTGAGTCTACATTCTTGTTATAGCTGAGGAATATTTGAATCTTACTTGATGAGTAAGATCTTTACCTTTTGCTGATCTAGTACAACTATTGTGCAGATTCAGAAGACAAGGTCTTTCACCTGTGTCTATGATGGTAGTAAAGTTGTCTGAGATAGTGTGAAAAAAATGGCAACAATTAATACTGCTGTAATTAAACCAGATTATAGGAAGATAGTCTTGAGGAAAATAATCATCTGTCATTACTTTGCATTTTACTGACAGGTTATCTTATACCACTTAGCTTTGTCTTCAGGATGTGCTTATATTCTTTCTGTCTGAATATAAAAAACAGCACAAAAGAAAGTGTATCCACATTTATATATCTACATGTATACACACACATATATATTATTTTAAATAACAATAAATTTTAAATTATAAATAAAATAATAATCTTTTCACAATGAGGGTGGTTAAACACTAGAATAGGTTGCCCAGAGAGGTGGTAGATGCCCCATCCCTGGAAACATTCCAGGTCAGGTTGGATGGGCTCTGAGTAACCTGATCCAGTTGAAGATGTCCCTGCTCATTACAGGGGGTTTGTATTAGCTGACCTTTAAAGGCCCCTTCCAACCCAAACTGTTCTATGATTCTATGATATATCTGGGTCTTATTGGAAAAGTCTTTGGGTCTGATCTAAGTATCCACCTAATCCATAGTCTATAGTCCTACATCATGCAAATTAATTCAGATTAACCAAAAGCAAACTTCTAAAAATATAAAATCATGTTCTCTGTATTAATGATCAGCTAGTATTGAAATACAGACTCTCATGTGCTAATTGATGTAATTCGTATGCTATGTTTTTTCCTTGAAGCTATTAATCAGATAGACATTTCAACACAGACCATTATTTGTATTAAATTTATTTTATCTTTCTCTGTACACTTTCAAATATTATTTATTGCTGAACTTAAGGTATTCTATCTGGATCAACACTGTGGTATTATGAGTAACTATATTTATACATATATTAAAATATGTGCAGTTTATAATTTTTTCTTTATAAATGAATATTAAATCACTAATACTAAAAAAATAAAATCAGCTCCACCCTTGAGAAAAATCATGCATTACTCTTGATTAAGCTCTATTTATCCCTCAGAGCATTGGGTAATTATTAATAGGATGAAATTTAACAAGTCCAAGTGTCAGATTCTGCACCAGGGACGGAGTAATGCTGGGTATAAGTGTAAATCAGGAAAGGAGTGGCTGGAGAGCAGCCCTGCAGAAAGGGATCTGGCAGTGGGGGTGCTCATGGACACCAGGCTCAGTATGTCAGCAGTGTGCCCTGGTAGCCAAGAGGGGAAACCTCAACCTGGGATGTATCAACCAGTATAACCAGTCTGCCAAAGAAGATGATTATCCCACCGTATTTATCACTGGTGAGGCCTCACTTGCAATCAGCAGGGACATCTTCAACTAGATCAGGTTGCTCAAAGCCCCATCCAACCTGACTTTGAATGTTTCCAGGGGTGGGGCGTCTACCAACTCTCTAGGCAAGCTGTTCCAGGGTTTCACCACCCTCATTGTAAAATGATTCTTCCTTATATGTAGTCTAGATGTATTTTTTTAGTTTAAAACCATTACTCCTTTTCGTATCACAACAGGCCCTGCTAAAAGGTTTTTCCTCAATTATATACTGTTGTGGTGGGTTGACCTTCCAGATGCCAGGTGCACACCAGAGCCGCGCTATCACTCCCCTTCTCATCCGGTCAAAGGAGAGAAAGTATCATGACAAGTTTGTAGGTTGAGATAAGGACAGGGAGAGATCATTCAGCGATTACTGTGAAGGGCTAAACAGACTTGACTTGGGGTAATTAATTTAATTTATTGTCAATCAAAATCAGAGTAGGATAATGGTAACTAAGACCAAATCTTAGCACACCTTCCCCCCACCTCTCCCTTCTTCCTGGCCTCAACTTCACTCCTGATTTTTCTACCTCCTCACCTCAGAGCGGTGCAAGGGTGCAGGGAATGGGGGTTGTGGTCAGTTCATCACATGTCATTTCTGCTGTTCCTTCCTTCTCAGGGGGAGGACTCCTCATACTTTTCCCCTGCTCTAGTGTGGGGTCCCACCAATGGGAGACAGTCCTCCAAAAACTTCTGCAACATGGGTCTTTCCCATGGAAGTTCTTCACTAACTGTTCTAGCTTGGATCCCTTCCACGGGGTGCAGTCCTTCAGGATCAGACTGCTCCACTGAGGGTCCCCCATGGGGTCACAATTCCTTGCAGAAAACCTGCTCCAGCATTGACTTCTGTCTCCATGGGTCCACAGGTCCTGCCAGGAGCTTGCTCCAGCATAGATTTCCCATGGTGTCACAGCCTCCTTTGGGCATTCACCTGCTCCAGCATGGGGTCCTCCATGGGCTTCAGGTGGATATCTTCTCCACCGTTAACCTCCATGGGCTGCAGGGGGACAGCCTGCCTCACCATGGTCTTCACCATGGGCTGCCGGGGAATCTCTGCTCCAGTGCCTGAAGCACCTTCTCTCCCTCCTTCTTCACTGACCTTGGTGTCTGCAGAGTTGTTTCTCTCACATATTCTCACTCCTCTCTCCGGCTGCAACGGCTGTGTGCCATTTTTTATCCCCTTCTTAAATATGTTATCACAGAGGAGCTATCACCGTCACTGATTGGCTCAGTCTTGGTCAGTGGTGGGTCCATTTTGGAGCCAGCTGGCACTGGCTCCATTGGACATGGGGGAAGCTTCTAGCAGCTTCTCACAGAAGCCACCCCTGCAACTCCCACCCCTACCAAAACCTTGCCATGCAAACCCAATATACCTGTGTGCATTTCTGGGTCTCACAATTTAAGAAGAATGTGAAAGTCCTTGAATGCATCCAGAGGAGGGCAACATAGCTGGTGAAAGGGCTGGATGGCATGTCCTATGAGGAATGACTAAGGAATTTGGGTTTTTCTAATTTGGAGAAAAGGAGGCTGAGGGGCAACCTCCTTCCTCTATACAGCTCCCTGAGGACAGGAAGTGGAGAAGACCTCTGTACAGCTCCCTGAGGACAGGAAGTGGAGAAGAAGGTGCTGATCTCTTCTCCCTGATATCCACTGAGAGGACATGTGGGAATAGCTGCACCAGAGGAGGTTTAGACTGGACATTAGGAAGCATTTCTATACCACAAGGGTGGTCTAACACTGGAACAGGCTTCCTAGAATATCCACTGAGAGGACATGTGGGAATAGCTGCACCAGAGGAGGTTTAGACTGGACATTAGGAAGCATTTCTATACCACAAGGGTGGTCTAACACTGGAACAGGCTTCCTAGAGAGCTCGTCAGTACCCCAGGCCTGTCAGTGTTTAAAAGGCATTTGGACAATGCCCTTAATAAAATGCTTTAACTTGGTCAGCCTTGAAGTGGTCAGGCAGTTGGACTAGATAATCACCGTAGGTCCCTTCCAACTGAAATATTCCATTTTATCCTACCCTATTCTACCTGTTATACTCCTGAAAAGTGATAACTGTATCACTAAATGATCTCAGAATTTCACAGACAGTATGTCATTAAGTAGAAAAAGCAGTATTTTAAACATAAATATGTATAACTTTTTTTTGCAGCGAAGGCTGCTCATATAGAACTGGAAACTAAGCTACTGTTCCTAACCATACAATATTGGTTTTGGCCCTCATAAATAAAACCAAGTATTAAAATACTGACTTTTTAATTTACTTTCCAAAACACATCATTGGTCTCTTTGAGATGTTTCTCAGATGACTGATAGTTCCTTCTTAACATTTATTGTATTATAGCAGACACTGATATACTGTCCTAATCATTTGTCCTCATCAAATAACAAGTTTGTTCTGTTTGTTTGGGGTGAATAAACTATATGGTAGAGAATGCAGTTGGCTTGGGGGGAAAAAAATAGAATAAATATATATCTAATTAACATTAAAAAGAGAGACGAACAGAAGATAGCTGGGCACTTGCGAAAGGAAAGAATGTTGGGAAAAAAGCTTTTGCAACTGCCTCCTGTAACATCCTCACAAGCACACTGATGGTATACAGGCTACATAAATGGACAATGAAATGGATCGACAGCTGGCTCAAAGGGTTGTGATCAGCAGCATGAAGTTCACCTGGAGGCCAGTCACTAGTGGTATACCACAGGGGTTGATACTGGGACCAATACTGTTTGACATTTTCATTATGGACCAAGATGACAGGACAGAGTGCATGCCCAGCAAGTCTGCAGATGATGCAAAACTAGGAGGAGGCTTTGATACAACAGATGGTTGTTCTACTGTTCAGAGGAACCTTAATGGGCTGATGAAATGGGCCAACAGGAACCTCATGAAGTTCAGAAAGATAAATGCAAAGTCCTGCCCCTACGGAGGAGTAACACTTTGCACCAGGACAGGCTGTGGGCTTACTGGCTGGAAAGCAGTTTCACACAGAAGGATCAGGAAGTCCTGGTGGACAATAAGTTGACCATGAGCCTGCAATATGCCTTTATCACAAAGATGACCAACTGTTGCGTTCAGAGGCAGAGCAATTTGGCAGAAACTAAACCCCCTTGTGTTCCAGTCGATCCTCAGATATCAAAGGACTGGGGGTGGCTGAGCTCAGCTGCTCAAAGTCAGCGTTAGTAGTCCGGTCACGCCCAACACCGCCGTTGGACTATCACGGGTCCGGATGCACTACTAACATCACACTACCTGCTCATCCGGAGACCTCCTGAATTAGCACAGCCATATTCAGAGGTACAGTCGCATTCAGGGACAACACACGCGGCTGAGTCAAACAATAGTGCAATTTATTGAAGCAAGAGATGCACAAATTCTTCCAGATTGCCAGTGATAAATTCACTGTCTGCAAAGCACGTGCAATAAAATAAATATGGCCAGGTTACACACACGGGGACTAATAAAGCAACTCTATAGAGATTCCTAAAGTTCCCAGGGATTCACTCGGGACAGCTGAGTATTCGAATCTTTACCCAGAGACATCCCAATGGGGGTGAAGAGAGGGTCAGCCCTTCGGCAGATCCTAAAGGTCAGGAGCGATGGTATCTTCCCTGACATCCACCCCTTCTCAAACTATTTTATAGTGTTTTACTTTGCAGGTGGGACTTGAGTGTCTCTAGTCATGCATACCTTTATCAGGATTGGTCCAAAATTCTCTTGCTTTGCGTTTAAAGACACAGACTAGGAAAAATTCAATGTGCAAGCTCATTGAGTGGTGGTCGCACCTTGGGAGGTGGGTAACTTCTGAGATGGGTGTGCGTTTTGGTATTATAATGATATTATAATAAGCAAAGTTCACTCAGAGTACAGCATTTCATCAAAAGTTGACAGGCTACTGACCCAGGGCATCGAATGTGCAGCTAATTAATTATACTGTGTACCTTTAGGTTCTCTCGTAATCACAGAGAGTGACCACAATGTCTCCACTCCTCTCCACCCTCCGTGCAATTTCTCCCAGAGTCAGCACACCAAGTTCCCCTGATGGTGCCAACATCTAGGGTTGCCTATTGCATATTGTCATGGTACAGACTCATTGTGTATTAGCTGCGTTCCACCCTGCTTCAATGCTGTTCTTAGAACGTGAATATAAGTTTAATTTCTAAGTTACCCCCAGCAATTTTCTACACCAACAGCACCCTGGGCTGCATTACAAAGAGCTTCACCAGCAAGTTGAGGAACATGAGGCTTCCCCTCTCCTCAATACTGGTGGGACCACATCTTCAGTACTGTGTCCAGATCTGGGCTCGCCAGTGCGGGAAAAACACTGACTTACTGGAGCAAATCCAGCACTGGGCCACAAAGTTGATTGAGGTACTGGAGCATCTGCTATATGAAGAGATGATGAGAAAGCTGGAATGATTTAGCTTGGAGAAGAGAAGGCTTAGGGAGGGGACATATTATTAATGTGGTTAAATAATTATGCGATGAGGTGAGAAAAGCAGACAGACCTTGATTCATCTCAGTGGTACACCATGACAGGACAAGAGCAATAAGCATATGTGAAAATACAGAAAATTTTACCTAAACATAAGAGAACACTAAGGGTGATCAAACACTTGTACAGGTTGCCAAAAGAATCTGTAGGTCTCCATCCTTGGAGACACTCAAAATTTGGCTGGAAATGGCCCTAAAAAATCTGCTTCTCTTGGCCCTGCTCTGAGCAGGGATGTTAAACTAGGTAGAGGTCCAGAGGTCCCTTCCAACCTCAACAAATGATTCTGTGAAAATATTTTTTCAACAAATCTAGCTTTTCACCTATTTTCTAATTATATATTTTAGATCTTATAAATTTTTTCAAAATTACTTGAGGAATGTTTTATGAAGCATTTTTCAGCCTATGGACTTATCATTGGATAATTTACCATGGTTTTAAAAAAAAAACAAACCTATTTGGTATTTACAGGTTGCCATCAGTTCCCTAAGATGTGCTTTTTCGCCTTTCTTCAAGTAAATAAGAGCATTCTCACAGACAAAGAAACAGTATCCATGGCCATGCAACTGCTTTTGGAATTAATGCACATTTTTACATGCATTTGGAATTGTTTTCATTCTGTAACCATTTTAGGAAACAAATCTTTCTGCATTCAGTCTTAGAAAAATTGCAGTCATAGCCTTTGAATATTTCCAGTGAAACTTTGTCTTTATTCAAATTAACAGTTAGACATTATTGTATTTTTAAATAATCAGCTAACTCTATTATTGAGTTACTAAATCACAGAATCACATAATCACTAAGGTTGGAAAGGACCTTCAAGATCATCAAGGCAAACCGTTAACCCAACACCACCTTGCCCCCAAACCATGTCCTGAAGCGCCACATCCACATATTTTTTGAACATTTCCAGAGATGGCGACTCCACCACCTCCCTGGGCAGCCTGTGCCAATGCCTGACCACCCTCTCAGTGAAGAAATTTTTCCTAATATCCAATCTAAACCTCCCCTGGCGCAACTTGAGGCCATTTCCTCTCATCCTATCACTAGTTACTTGGGAGAAGAGACCAACACCTGCATCACCACAACCCCCTTTCAGGTAGTTGTAGAGAGCGATAAAGTCTTCCTTCAGCCTCCTCCTCTCCAGCCTGAACAACCCCAGTTCCCTCAGCTGCTCCTCATAAGACTGGTGCTCCAGACCCCTCACTGATTTATTTTCATTTTGTAAT
Source organism: Phaethon lepturus (assembly GCF_000687285.1). Taxonomy (NCBI): domain Eukaryota; kingdom Metazoa; phylum Chordata; class Aves; order Phaethontiformes; family Phaethontidae; genus Phaethon; species Phaethon lepturus. The sequence goes on from NW_010556747.1 coordinate 79,361, forward strand.
CAGAACTGAATTTTAAAAACTTGAAATTTTGCAACTGTTACTGATCTGAAATTAGCTTGATAGAACAAGTTGGTTTTATTTGAGACAGGTATCTGACCTAGCATCAGTAAATAAATCTGACACAGAAAAAGTTCATAAGCAACATATCAAAAGAAAAGCACCACATGAAATGGGACTTCTTGCAGAGTTGTTCTTGTTAAGTGGCAGCCAAATTAGCAATTACTGACAATTTAGCAGTTATTGAACCCAGAATTTTAAGGTCACTACCCTTTATTTTAAAATCACTGTCTTAAAAATAGTTTTTGTTACAAATTAGAGACAAAGAGAAACAGAAACTTATATCTCACTAAAGGGCAGTCTATGACACCTTTTTATCAAATGTGTAGTCAATTATCATTGGAGACTTGGTTCTTACAACGGTCTGTGTTTATATACAGTGGGACTAACATTGGATTAGTCACCATGGCTACTAATAGTGTTGTTCTTCCAGGACAAATGAGGTCATCACATTGTGATCCTAGTGTCAGTAGATGACAATGCTGATTTTATTTATCATGTTCCCAAGTGAACTAGAATTACCACTGTGTATAATCCTACATCTTTCTATTGTTCCCAACAGACCTACTCCTAGAATAGTTTCCCTCCACCTGCAGAAATGCTCTGTTTTTCAGTAGGCATAGCCCAGTGGGAGGTAGATGGTAGGGTAAGCGTGGATGAAAAAAAGCTGTTGATGTTCACCTGTGGTGAAAAAATGGAACCCACAAACAAAACCATTTTTGGTAGATACAGCCTGACTGTACTGAAACTAGTTAAACAGAAAGTGTACAAATCTGGAAAGAATAATAATAGAAGTTTTGGTGTCTATAGATCTTAAAATATCTTTTCAGAAATCACATCTGTCTTTTAGCAACCACAGAATGAAGTGAATCACAGAAGTGGAGTAAAGTCTAACTGACACAGATATTTTATTTTGAAAGACATAAACACAAAACTTTAATAGCTGAAATCTCTGTCAATAGTTATTACAGATGCAGATAGTCCAACTTGCATTCTCCTCAGTATGCAATTTCAGTGCTTCTTCAAAGCCCAAACTTTTTGTGTGTCTGGCTTGCCAGTGGTAATATGGAACTTCCGGTGAACCGGGTGGATAAATTAATACATATTAGATGCAAAACTTGTTATGGCTATTTGCTGTCATCTGAGGTAATTCACAGGTTCATTTTAGCTTTTAGTTTCAGTGTTTTTAAGTTAATGTTTAAGTTAATAATTCTTAAGTATATAATTTCTGATACTAGCTATTTTCTGTCTCCTGATTTCTTGCTTGGAGAACGTGTAAGGGACAGATGCATACATTTGTGACCTGCCTACTGTAGAAATAGATGTCAAATATTCATTCACTTTATCAGGGATGCACAATAAAAATAAAGAATATTTTAAAAAATGACACTAAAATTAAAAAATTAAATAACTTATATATTCCTTCATAAGCATATAGTATATATTATGATGGAATGCTAATTTGTTAACTGATTCAATCAAATTATTCTTGAGCATCTGCTATTATTTGCCTTTGTTAATGCTCTTTTCTTGTTCTACTTTGTGATACCTACTATAGAGACTTCTAAAGATATCCTTCAAAAAATTAAATTAATTTGTTTATATTTACTAATGCTTCATGATATATGCCAGATTGTCAGAATTTCTTCTTTGGTCTTTTGGGATAAAACAGGCTTTGACCCAAAAGTCTGAGAATGCTAACTGCTTGCTTAGTCCCTCACAAGAAAAAAGGAAAAGATACTAGCAGCTTAATATAACTGAATCAATACAGAAACACAAATAACTATTCTGGAACTAAAAGATAAGGGAGAGAAAAATGAACTGCTCTTCTGAGATTTCTGGGGTAGGGCAGGCAGACTTTTTTCAAGTGTTGCCTCCTCATAGATATAACCAAGTCTTAAACACTAAGCACTTTTTTTTCTCATAGGTGTGTGCCTTTTCTATGCCCTTTTAATTGTTTTTTTTTTCATTCAATTATTCAAAGTCTACTTTAGACTACTAGTAACATATTTATTGAGCAATTTTTCTTTTTACTTTCTTTTTTTCCTGCTTTTTTCCCCCTTCTGACTCTTCTATTTGCTTCCCCATCCTACCCTTTCTTGTTATTCTATTTATTGCTATGTTACTTAAAAATTGAAAATACTTTATAGATCTCTGTAACTCCAAAACTAGCTAACACATTCTCTTAATTTTTTCTTCTTCTGTGTGTTGTGTTTTAACCCTGGTTGGCAGCTAAACTTCACACAGCCGCTCAATCACTCCCCTCAAAGTGGGATGGGGGAGAGAATCAGAAGGGTAAAAGTGAAACAGCTTGTGGGTTGACAAGTTTAATAGATAAAGCAAAAGATGCACACTCATGCAAACCAAACAAGGAATTCCCATCGTCATGCAGGTCTTCAGCCATCTCCATTTAATAAATGTATAAGAAAAAATATTTATCACAAAGAGGAGATTTTAGCTGGAGGTAGAAGTGGCAAACTGTTTGCACACGGTTTTTAGATTATGTTTGGATATGAAATTGTTTCCACATTTAAATGACTACATTAGAGTGATTCAGTGTGATGTGTAGACATTTTATGCAATGATAAATATACCTCCTTTTCAGATGTTTCCTGAATACTTTTATCATTTTCATATGCATTTATCCCATTATTTTAGAGTGGCAGAAATCAAGCTACAGGCAGCACTGCAAAAGCTTCTTATAAGAAGTCTTTGTCTTTTGAATTTCTTTGTGAAGAAACATTCCTTGAAATTCTCCTTAACTGTTGTCATTGCAGATCTTGTTTGTTTGCTGATGGTTTGGGTTTTCCTTTGAATTTTGTTGTTACATATTATTAGATATCAGAGGGACTTGTATGGTTTAAAGACAGATTTTCTTTTATCCTAGTGTAGCTTTCCATGATCTGAAAATGGAAAGTTTAAAATGTGTTTTAAATGAGACAAAGAGGTACAAAAAAGTGCAAAATTAAAATTCAAATCTATAACATCAGGTAAAAAAAAGAAAATTTTCAATTTTTTCCTTTTAGTTCAGGAATCGTTGCTTTAGGTTCCAACTGATACTGTTTATATTAGAAATTTGAAAGTCAAGATAGAGTGGATTTAGTGTGCATGTAAAGACATAAGGTTTTTTTTAAATATATAAACTGCAAATTTTAAGCTATCATCTGGTTTAAAATTATATAAATATTTATAAATTAAGTTGTTACAGAACACAGAGTTTATAACTGCAGGGCCTGTAGTGCTCACCAGGGGCAGGAAGTATGATTTCAGGACCAGAAGAATGAAGAAAAACATGTTTGGAAAAATTTCTAAAGTGAGTTTGGGGAAGAATAGAGAGGAGATCAAGGACATAACCGTGAAAAGCACTGATGATTACATAGAAGGAAGATGCCCTATGAGGCTTCTTGACCTTTGCTATTGAAACAGAAAAAGGGAAACAGGACACTGGGGAAAGA
>NW_010556747.1:82903-95155 GCF_000687285.1 Phaethon lepturus
GGCTTGACAGAAGATAAAAGGGAGTGTACCTGGAATTCAGAAGGGCAATACAAAGTTGTGTACAAATGAGTAAAAACTGGAAGTGGGAGTATCATCCAAGATTGGATGGGATACTGAAGTGAAGGTATTTCAAGAGGAACAGAAATGGTTGTAGAGATCGAAATCAAAATATGGTCCTTGAGAAAATGCAGAGTGTCTTAATAAAACATAAATCAGGGAGAGAAAAGCAAAAACAAATTATTAAACATTACTCCAGCAATCATTCCCAATTATTCTTCTTCAAGCTTAAAACAGACATGAACAAAACTTGACAAATAGATGCACAGCTGTTACAAAGGTGTTGTCAATCATGACGAAAATGTTTGAAAACAAGTAAAAGTAAAAACAAATCTTCTTAGTGTATGGATGGAGGCTAAACATACTTTAAGGTTTAATGTAAATATATTTGATGGTGAAAGCTGAACATTTTAGACTGTTTGCTTCTATAAAATTGCATTCAACCTTAAGGTTGATTAGTGCTTAGCAAAAAGGAAGAAAAAAAATCCCACAAAAAAACCCAAGCAACATAGGTTAAAAAGATATAATCATTAAAAATTCTGTGAACATTTCTTAATAAAATAGTGTTTATGAAATCTGTTAAAAGATACACTACTAGGCAAGATTCCAAGGACAGACTTTAATAATGACAAGATGCTGCAGTGTGATAGCATTCTATTTCAATCAGTCTCTGGTGTCTTGAATAATGCATTTTGATAGTGCCATATTAGTCAGTCTCACAAACACTTTTAGTGACCAGTGTTTGAGATTATGTCAGAAGCTTTCTCTAGTAGTTACAGGTACTAGATGTTGCTCAGCCCTGTTCTCTGAAGGTTTTGAATGTGTGTTCTATATCCTGGATCCATTATCATATTTTTAGATTAGTATTTTTAGTCATTGTTTTCCAGCAAGCTCAGATATGACAAAACTGTGTTTGCAAAGCAAAACATGCCTCAGATTTCAAATAACACACTCAAATGTGTTCAGAAGTTTGAACTGAAAACAATAGATATAAAAGAGAAAATCCTCATAATAGACAGCTTACTGCAAAATTTATGCAAAAAATTGAAAAAAAAAAGAAAAACTTACTGTATTAAGTACTGAAAACCAATGCCAGTTCATTTACTGAAACAACCTTTAAAACCAAAACCCACATATTTCAGCATATTTCACTTGTTTTTAAATGTGTCTGACTTTGGTTACACATCTAGGACTGGTCCTCTGATTGCTCATGTTGGGAATTTTTTGGGTAGTACTTTAATTTCTAAAGACCTTGTATGTTGTATTTTTCCTCTATAGAAAACAAGTAGCAGGAGAAAATTGGAGGGAACTGGTATGTGACTGATCTATTCTTGACATGAAGCTAGGATGCCGCTTGGAGGTATACACAGATCGAAGATCTAGTCTCATATAGAAAGAGAATTTTTGCTTATCTTAACAAAGCAATTACATATGTATTTTATGACAGTGTCCAGATGTAATTTTTGGTACCTTGATGAACAGTAACGATTGATATGGTTTCTCAGCTTAGTTCCAGTGAAGGGCACATGATGTGTAAGTATATACCCTAAGTGTGTGTATGAATGTGCATGTGCGTACATGCATCTGTCTGTCTAGTTTTCTGTGTGAGTGTGTGCATGTGTACATCAATAAATAAATTTATATAGAAATGCATAGGAGGGTCAGTTATAGGTAACATCCAGAAAATTCTCTCCCCAAAATCTAAATTCATATATCAATATCCTACAACTACAAAGATATTCCAATTATAGTAAATAATATCTAGAATAAATTTGTGTCTGTCATATTTTCTCCCATCTCAAAAAAAAGGGGGATGTCTGTGATTGTAAAGAAATGGTTAACAATGCATAACTTCTTCAAGGATCAAACCCTTGTCTCACACCACTGAATAGGACACCATAAAAACATGACCTCTGGGCAGAAAAAAGCAAAGGCTGGTTTTCATTAATATCCAGTTAAGAGTCTGTATGCCTTATAGAAGTTCTGACTTCTGATTTACTGTGCATCCTAGCAAGTAAAACATTAGTCTATGATAGTTTCCTGAGGAGTTAGATATCCAGTTCACTCCTGTTGAAGTTTCTTTTTAGTGGAATATCTGATGTGTCTGAAGTGTCGACATCACTTGAAGATAAACCTGTCAAAATAGCTGCTGTTGATTTTTTTCAGTATATTAAATGTACTTAGATAATTTTGCAAAAATAGATGTGACTCTTCATGTGAAGGTCTGTGACTTTTTTGGATGAAAAGGATAAAATATTTAATCTTTTCTCCTTCCATTTTTCTTACACATATTTTTATGTTCTCTTCCCTCACAAGTATCAGGAACCAGTAAGGAATGCTGTCCTCATTTGCTGTACTATTGATGCAATGTTTTGTCATACACTGCCAAAGGCGTTCTTTGATTGTTATCTGAACCAGATTTTATCAATATCTTCTGGGCATTTAGACCATATCTACTTATTTATTAATATACATCACAGTGTTCCACACGACTCTGATCTGTGATCATGCTGCCGAGCAGCTGCCTGGAGCATACCTTTATTACTATCTCAGTTTTTTCTCTGGATTTCATTTCACCTCATTTTAGATTTATACGATGCAAAAATCTACTAGTAGAACTATTTTTCAAGATGTGAAATTCTTCTGTCAAGCCATGACTGGTATCAACAAAGGACAGGTTGTTTTTGTAGTGTCACTAATAAATATTGGCTCAAGACATCACTCGGAAACCTGGGAAAATAAGCTGTCTTGATACTCAATATTTTATAACTCTCAATTTACAGACATAGGACCAAAATAAATTATTATATTGAGGGAAAGAAGAAATTGAAAGTAAGAAAGAAAATAAATAATTTGTGATAACTACATAAGTACTTTCCAATAGAAAATAATCATCATTAATTCAATTATTGATAAGTCATTTGCTAGGACAAATTAAGTTCCTTAACTTTTGCATTTTTCAGAAAAGCTATTGCAGTTGTCAAATCACAGAGCTCTGTCAACTGTCTTTTTGGGTAGCAAAGTCTCATGCAGTCTGCTGCTGATGAGTAGTGTTAAACTGCTTGCTGTCTAGCCCAAAGAGTTGCACTTCGGGTTTAGTATTCTGGTTTTGAAGTTTAAGCAAGTAAACATAGTCTTCACAATTACATATAATGTTTGTTATACAAAGTCTTATAAAAACATATTTTTTCAGTCTTCAGACTTTTGCACTCTGATATTGTAGGTATTCTTCTTGTAAACGAATTTAGATGTATGTAGTCTGCCCTGAAATTTAATATAAAATATCTTCAACATAATTACACTGATTCCTATGAAAAAGCCATTTGAACAACTATTTTTTTTTTTTCCCCTCTACTAGTTTACAATACAGGGCTCTTCCCCTCCTAGTTCTCCAATATTCTTGAACTCTAAAACTAATTTTTTATATCTCAGTTATATCTTCACACAGGCGAAAAGCAAGAATTCCTAACCGAGAATTTTCCTGGGTTAGGCAGGACCTGCCTTTCATGAACCAGTGCTGGCTGGGCCTGATCCCTTAGTTGTCTTGTATGTGCTACGTGATGGCACTCAAGGTGATCTGCTTCATAACCTTTCCCATCACTGAGGTCAGACTCACAGGCCTGTAGTTGCCTGGATCCTCCTTCTGGCCCCTCCTATCAACAGGCGTCACTTTTGTTAACCTCCACTCAACTAGGATCTCCCCTGTTAGCCAGGACTGTTGATAAATGGATTGGTGAGTGCTTCTGACAGCTCCCTCAGTACTCTTGGGTGGATCCCATCCAGTCCCATAGACTCATGTGTGTCTAAGTGGTGTAACAAGTCACTAACCATTTCCCCTTGGATTATGGGGGCTTCATTCTGCTCCTCATCCCTGTCTCCAGAGGGAAAAAAAGGGGAAAAAAGAGTGAAAATAAAGCAGAATAATATATGGTTTGGGTGATATTGTAAGTGGAAACAGATATCCCTATTTCTTGTCTCACTTATACTTTCCTTCTTCTTAAATCCAATCTCCCTAGTAATGCAAGAACTTGGTAGATGTCCCTGCTACAACAGGGAACAGCCATGTGCAAATGCTGAACTGGAAGCACTGGGATTTTCTTTTTCATCCTTGCAGACAGACGAGTTCCTTACTCTCATAAATCTTGTAGCTTTGCTCAGATACATCTGAGCAACTAGGGAGTAAAACTGCTAGCTAGAAAAGGGAACAGTAAAAACAAGGGACATTATTACCTCTCATCTTCAGTTCCTTGTCTTCCCTATCAGAGAGTGCCGATACCTTGCAAACAGCACTAACTAGGGTGTATCTAAGCAGGGCCAAGGCAGGAAAAATGTCAAGAGAATTTGTCTCTATTATTCAAACAATTCAAATATGTATGTCTAATCTAGTGGAGGAGTAATAATTCATTTACATGATAATGAAGCCCTTGTCCAGAACAAAATTAAGTACTTCACAAAAAGCGCCTGGATTGTGTCATCCATTTTGCCTAATCTCTTGCAGGAATCAATGACTTTTGGGAGGTAAATTGCTAACTTCCATAAGACTAGAGTTTTATCATGATTTATGCAAATACTATGGAATTACTACAAATATAAATATTTGTATATTTGTATAATTAAAAATAATTATAAAAAAAGACTCTGGGGTGTGGTTGTCCATTTGACAACATCCAAGATAATGCAAAACAGTTTTCAACCTTAATTTTTAACTTGAAATTGTATTGAATTGAATATTTGAGTTTTTTCCTGACTCATCTTCTATTTTTGGTGTTCTTTTGAAACCAGCAGATTTTTTTGAATTAGCGAAAACAGATGTGGAACTGAGGAATGTCATGATCTGATGCATAGGAATCTTTCAGGAAAGTGTTTTTGGGCAGTTATCTGTAAACCTGTTTATTACATAAACACAGACAGACTACAGTTCCCTGCTCTAATACCTAGAAATGTAGTCTGCTTTTCCCCCTCGTATTGCCTGTTAGTCTTACATAATGTTAATTGTCAGGGTCAATCTCTTAACACTGTAAAAATCAGTAAGACTTTTTTTCCTTACGTTTTGTTTTTTTCTTATAGTCAAAAACAGTAAAGCAGAAGTACAATAAATCTTTAAGCTATTGCTATCAGAACAAAATGCACATCACTTAGAGCAGCCGATTGTTTAAAACATAGACGCATATGCTATTTGATTTTCTGTTCACCAGAATGACTTTCTTTTTCCCTTCTTAACAAAAATTCCCTTCTTTTGATCTTATTCAGAAAGGCAGTAAGAGCCTTTTTTAGGAACACTTGAAACCCTCAATAGATTCTGATTTTTCCACAACATCTGCCATGTTCTTATTTTTCCATGCTGAACAGACATTTTTTAAAAGTAAATGCAGAGCAAAACAGATTTTGCTAAACCTTAATTAACATTTTTATAAAATACTTCACAAATACAATTTAATATGAGAAGTCTTTGTGGCATGACTGGTTTAGCCCAGCAGTAGAAGTTATATTATCATCTTTTTTGTCTACTGAGTAGAGACTCTAACTTTGATTTAACCTTTCATACACTTTAAAGTTAAATTTTAAAACAAAGCAAAACTATCATTATTCTTAATCTGCTCTTTGAATTGTACCAGTACTCATTTAAGTTTTTATAATATCAAGACATTGAAAACCTTATACTGCCAATGCACTTGTTGCAAGAGATACTCAATAGTGAATACATCGTGCAGTACATCATGGAGGCTTTGTAACTCAAGAGGAAGGTTTACCGTGAGGTACACTAAAGATAGATAATTAATGATCATATCAAAAAACTTGTCATAAAAATGCCCCATATAAATTATTTAAACAGAAATTTCTATTTATAGTAACACTTTCTTTTCCTTCAAAAAGTGACACCTTTATAAGAATAATTTCTGTGTTAATAACAAAAGCCCCCTGTATCTTCACAAATACAGCACTCAGATAAACATTTTTTCCCAATTGAAGCTACCACAATAATTTGAAATACATTTCTTGATATTCACTTTTTTCTCACTGTCACATGTTCCCACATTCCTCTAAAAGTTATTGTGATGACGAAGCTTTAACTATCATGATAAGAGAAAGGCACATATTAGGTGGTTCTTCTCACCACCACCAAAATAACGTCATGGATGTACCTCTGGTCAGATGTACTTCTTCATTATAATGAAGATGACTGCTTTCCTTTAAAGGTCCCTTCCAACCTAATCTATTCTATGATTCTATCATTCTATGATCTTATCATACTATCATTCTATCATTCTGTGATTTTATGAAGTGCGAAAGAGATCAACAGTGCTCAAATGACCTGCCACTGAAGCATGTCCTAAAATGCAGAGCTATTTTGTGAGAGGAGGGAAATAAAAACATTCTGAGGCACTCATGCTGAGGTAATACAGCCATATCGGTACCTTGTGCAGACTGTCATTTTTACTTGGTTACCCTGAAGTTCAGAAGAATATTTCAAGTCTATACAAAATCATAATTTCCTTAATGAATCATCCATTTAAAAATCTTTGTGATATATTTTAATTGTTCTAGAAAGTAGTGATGATATGCTGAATTAAGTAAAGAAACCAAAGATTTTTTTCTTAATGTATTTGGAAGAAATATATATTTTACCGAACATTATGAGACTAGTTCAAACCCAGTGAAAAAAAGCTTATGATATGAAAGATTCAGTAACTTTCAATATTTCAGTTTTATTTCCAGTTAAATGTCTGATTAATTGCTGAAAAAGGGGAAAAGTTTTATTTCTTCTATTATGATGATGTTAGCCATTTTAACTGGCACAGTTTAAAATAAAACAAAGATAAGGAAAAAAGAAATCTATATACTCAGTTGATGAATTCTCATCAAATCACATTGTTCCTGACAGTGAATGAATATTAAGCATATTCTAGTAGTTCTATTATTTTTTATTTATTTAACATGTTTTATATGCTAGAATGAAACTTTCATAATGATAATGAAAAGTTATATTTAGTATTTGTTCAGCTTCCGTAATTTCTTCTTTCATTGATATTTACTTCTATAAAAATGTCTTAGACATGAGCCTTTTTCAGTATTTTTTTTTTTTTATGGCAGTCTTTTTATATTGATATTCTATTCTTAAAGGATGGTGGGGATCTCAGTTCTGAGTCTTTTGGAAGAGGTAACATGTTTAAGGTTTCTTTACCTCTGCATCTCTAAAAGAAATTCTCTCCAAGCTAATTCTATTTCTGTGCTAGAGAATAATTGCATTAATTTTCTTCCATCAGTTCCACTTTAGCTGAAAGTTGCCTTTTATCTCTACATTATTTCTGTTTCTCCCAGTTAATTTCTTTTTCCTTCCAGAATTTGTCTCAGTATGGATTATATGACGGCTAGCTAGATGATTTGGTATCCAGTTCGTGGATAGAAGTGCTCACAGATCTTTACCTCGTCCTAAGTTCCTACAGACCACCTCTGCTTTATTACGCTTATTGACATTTTCAAGACAGATAAGGATTTTTCTTCTGTCATCATGTCCATAAAACCCAGTGCAACCAATGTTACAGTTGTGTGCTGCTGGACTAGGAGACTTTTTTTCACAGTTATTGTTGCTGGTGGTTTCTTTTTTGTTTCAAAAGTTGGTTTAGTGTTGTTTTGTTTTGGTTTGGTTTGGTTTGGTTTGTTTTGGTTTGACTTGGTTTGATTTTTTTTCCCACAAATATCTTCAGCTGATCTCATGTGGCAGCTCTGGAAAAAAGCTGTTCCTCTTCCTGTCTCCCTGGAACCTCTGGGGAGTCACGGGAGCAAGAATTAGAGTTCTGAAGAGTCCCAGGCTTCCCTATGATGGTAATTGCCTTACTGAACTGAAGGCTGTTCTGAAATATCTCTTTAATTGAGCTTGCTCTCTTTCCAGATCAGTTAGCACAGTTCAGAGGCACTCCTCTGTAGTGGTAGGATACTGAAAAACTTTTGTAACACACATTCCCCTCCACGAGTAATACATGCTTATTTTTCAACCATACCAATCTATTCTAAAACCTGTTGTATGACTAGTATTAAACTGATGTAAATTTCAACTTAGAAAAGGATTGAGCTTGTTATTATGACTTATTTCAGTCTCTGTTTACTCTGTTCCTGAGAACGTCTGGAACTGCTCTAAGTCACAGATTCCTTCAAACTAAACAAAAAATCAGTAAGGAAATTAGGACACTTATTGGTAAGATAAACATTAAACTGTCATGACATACTGAATCTAACATGTATTTTTTCTTAAATAATTAGTTACTAAGGAATACTAAGGAGAAATAATAAACATCATATATTTGAAACAAACTTTACTACAATTGAAAAAAAAAACCCAAAACCCCAGAAATTTCATAACACAAACATCCTTTAAATGAGCAATGCTTTTTTTTTTTTGACATTCCAAAGCACACCGGCATGTATATTTTGTTTCCCAGTTGGACATTCTGACTGAATGAGCTGAATCACTTCACTATCACAAAATGGTCACAACTCAGCAAAATGTATTTTAACAAAAGCAACTTCAAAACAGCTTATCTGGAAAGAAAAGTGCAAATTGAACACAAGTATTAGAAAGGAGTGAATCTTAGCAAAACAGCCACAAATAAGCCCTGTGGAAAGAAATTCTGACTATAAAGAAGTAAAATCAGATACACTCTTTTAAATTGCAAGTTATTGACAAGGCAATCAAAACAATGCACATGTGTCTGGTTATCCCCAGCTGGTGGAAAAATGGTCAAGAGATGAAAGTACAACTTACTCAGGAAATAGAAAACCAATAAAAAAAAGTGAAGCTTGACATTGTCACTGCAATATCACAAAAATTTGACATTAGGGTGCTTATTTCTCAGTATGATTGACAAAGTATACACAGGTTGAAGATAGTTAGGCAAATTCAACCAGAAAATAAAATACACATTTTTTTATGACTGTCATTAAAAGCTGTATCATCTGAACAGAGAGCTCAAAGAATATTCTGAGCATTAAAAATCAAGATGAACTATGCTCCTATAGATGAGTAAATCATTTATACTCAAATCTTGTCACTATGGTGATGGTGGTCATAGTGGTCTCCAAATTATGAATCTATGAATCATCTTAGTCATGTAATTCCTTCTGGGACAAAAATTTTTTTGAAATTTCTTCTATATCATAACTAACACAAATATGAGAAGACAGCGACAGTCATAAAAGATGGGTTTCAGTGATTCAGACAGCTGATTGAAGCAATTATCTCAGATCTTTGGGGACAGACTTTTTAGCAGGTCCTGTTGTGATCAGACGAGTAATGGTTTTAAACTAAAAGAGGGCAGATTTAGACTAGATGTAAGGAATCAATTTTTCATCATGACAGTGGTGAATACGTTACCCAGAGAGGTGGTAGATGCCCCATCCCTGGAAAGATTGAAGGTCAGTTTGGACGGGGCTCTGAGCAACCAGAACTAATTGAAGATGTCCCTGCTCATCGCAGGGGCATTGGACTAGATGACCTTTAAAGTCCCTTCCAACCCGAACAATTCTATGATTTTATGATCTTTTTGCTTCTGTTCCAGAACTACATGTATTCTATATTTTGTGTCTTCCTCATTTCCAAATCCACCTGTCCTTTCTTTCAGGGGGTCTGCCACAACTATGTCTAACACATTAGATATGCTGGGCAAACATTCTAAGATAATATGTTAAATGCTATTTCTGAAATAGATGGTTGGTATGCTTTGCTAACATGCTTAGAGTTGAAGTGATCATAAAATGAAGGCCTTTTTCACCTAAGACCAGATTCATTTTGTGAGTTTTCTTTTTTTCCTTTCTTTATAAACATTACCATGTCTGTCTTTTGGAAAATAATGAAGCCATTAATTATGTAATTAGTAACAATAAACACTAAATAATTACATACCTTTAATAGCAAAATCTATCATTTAATAGCATTATTCACTTAGGCTGGGACAAATCATTCCTATAGCTTTTCAGATGAAAACATCTAAAATGTGAAGGTTTACCATGGAAGGAGAGGAGTCCCATCCTGAAAGATTAAAACACGTTAATATGATCACATTATTTAGATATAACACAAGGATATCCAGATTAAATGTAATCATAGAATCACATATTTATAGAACAGCCTGAGTGGAACCTTGGGAGGTCATGTGGTTCAACCTTCTGCTTAAAGTGGGTCTAACACCAAGGCAAATGGCTTAGAGCCATCTCCTGGGTAATTTCAAAGATCTGTAAAAATGGAGACTCCACATCATCTCAGAGCAGTATGTGCAATTTTTTATTACTTTCCCTCTGAAGAATTTTTCTCATATCTAGCTGGAACCTTCCTTGCTGCAAATTGTAACTGCTGCTATTTCCCATTCACTGTTCACTTCCAAGTAGAGTCCAACTTTTTCTTCTTATTCTAGAAGAATGGTCAGTCTAATACCCTCCCATTAACTGAAGACAGACATCAATACTTCCCTTTAGCCTTCTTTTCATCAGGCTGAGAAAACAAACTCTCCCCGCCTCTTCTTATGTGATGTGCTCCAATCCCTGACCATCTTAGTCTCCTTCTGCTGGTTTCATTCCAGCTTTTCTATATGTTTTTTTGTACTGAGGACCCCAAAACTAGACACAGCACTCAGATGCCATCTTACAACTATCAAACAGAGAAGTATAATCACTCTCCTCAACCTGCTAGCTCTGGCCTTACAAATGCAGCTGAATATGTCTTTGTCATCACAAGGACTCTCTGCTGACTCACATTCACCCTGTTATTCAAATTGACGCCCCAGTTTTTTTCAGCAAAGCTGCCTTCTAGCCAATTAGCAGCTTCCAGCTTAAATTTTCATGTGGGATAATCCTACACCAGAAGCAAGACTTTCTATCTTGGCTGAACTTCTCAGCAGCCTATTGCCTTAGTCTGTTGAGATACCCCTAAATGACAGCCCTGCCCTCCAGCATACTGACTACTTGCTAAGCTGAGCAGAGCTAACGTTAGGTCAGATTGCCCAGGGCCTTCTGACAGAAACTACATTATGTCACACACAGTAAGGAAGGCTTTTTGTTTGTTTTGTTTTATCTTTTAGTGAGCTTAATACTTGACAATACAGCTTGCAGGTCAGTATCTGACCAGCCTTTGGAGGGCTCATCTCAAATCTTGCCTTAGTTCACTCTTCTTACAGATTTATTTTATTGAAATAATTTTACTGTTTTACTGTGTATTTGTTAACTGGGACCAAAACATTTTCCAACAGATACCCTATGGGGTAAGATGAGGGAAGCCTGAGAATAAAATGTCTCCCTTGCCTAGCTTCCAGAATTACAGTTTCTTCATAAAAATACTTCCATCTCTTAGAACGTTATCCAAAAAACGCTCCTTATAAACAGGATGGTATGTAACTCACTTTTTTGCAGGGCGAAGGACTGAAGAATGTGAAAAGCTGGGCATTCAAGTACCTCTTGCCCATCTTTTAACTGGGGATCCAATTTGTTCTGTTTGTGCCTAGAACTGCCTAGAATGTCCAAGCAGAAAACCGTAAGCACTTTGAAGCTACTGATTTGATTTTCCTTTGATTCACGTCACACTGTTACAAGAGTCTGCAGGCATTTTTCCCTCTCATTATTCATGTTTCAGGTTGCTTAACTGTCTTAGTTACATTTAAGTAGAAGACATGCATCAAAGATGAAACAAAATACAAACGTTTGTTAGGTATGAACCGCATGTTAATATAACTACAATTGATTTATTCACAATATTAGACTTATTCCTTCCCACCTTTCTACCAGTTTCTTTATTTCATCTTTTATTCTATGCCAGTGTCTCTTTTGCTCCCAGTTCTATATATCTTACTTTCATTTCTTCTCTATTTTTCTTGTCCCCAAGTGTAATTGTTATATTTGTTAAATGAATTTCTCTCATACATAGGACTCATAATCATACCTTGTTTTTTCTCACTCACTTTGTTTGATGTTTGAAAACATGTATACACCTGATTTGGAACATTTTATAAGTTCGTAGCAAGCAGTCATTGTCAAGTTAACAGAAAAATGTAGTTACCCTGAATTTCCATGAACTCACTCATCAAAGAGGGGTGATGCTGAAAGAATTCTGATCTTGTATTATAAATTCCAGGGACTCTGTTTCTTAAGTGTCCTTTCAGTTTTTCTTCCAGTTCTTTTCTTCCAGGGTCCTGCACTTTGGCCACAACAACC
>NW_010556748.1:0-4692 GCF_000687285.1 Phaethon lepturus
AAGCTCTGCTAAGGCACATGGAGCACAGGGACGTGATTTGAAACAACCAGCATGGCTTCACCAAGGGCAGATCCTGCCTGACCAACTTCGTGGCCTTCTATGAGGGAGTGACCACCTCAGTGGACAAGGGAAGAGCTACTGATGTCATCCTTCTGGAATTCTATAAGGCTGTTGACATGGTCGCCCACGACATCCTTCTCTCTACATTGGAGAGAGATGGATTTGATGGGTGGACTGTTTGGTGGATGAAGAATTCCTTGGTTGGTCAGAGGGTAGTGTTCAATGGCTCAATGTCCAGGTGGAGACTGGTGATGAGTGGTGTCCCTCAGGGGTCCATACTGGGACCAGTACTCTTTAATGTCTTCATCAGTGACATAGACAGCGGGATAGAGTGCACCCTCAGCAAGTTTGCAGATGATACCAAGCTGAGTGATGCAGTTCACAAGCCTGAGGGTTGGGATGTCATCTGGAGGGAGTTGAACAAGCTTGAGGAATGTACCTGTGTGAACTTAATGAGCTTCAACAAGGCCAAGTACAGGGTCCTGTATTTGGGCCAGGGCAACCCCCAGTATCAGTACAGGCTGGGGGATGACGGAATCGAGAGCAGCCCTGCCAAGAAGGATTTCCAGGTACCGGTGGGTGAAAAGCTGGACGTGAGACAGAAAGGTGATCTCTGCAGCCCACAGGGCCGGGCCAACCGTATCCTGGGCTGCATCCAAAGAAGTGTGGCCAGCAGGTCGAGGGAGGTGATTCTGCTCCTCTACTTCACTTTGGTGAGACCCCACCTATGTCCAGCTCTGGAGCCCTCACCACAGGCAAGACATGGACCTCTTGGAGCAGGTGCAGAGGAGGGCCACAAAAATTATTAGAGGGCTGGAACACCTCTCCTATGAGGACAGACTGAGAGAGTTGGTGTTAAGCCTGGAGAAGAGAAGGCTCCAGGGAGACCCTATTGCAGCCTCCCAGTACTTAAAAAAGGCTTTTAAGAAAGATGGGGACAGTTTTTTTAGCAGGGCCTGTTGCAATAGCACAATAGGTAATGACTTTAAACTGAAAGAGGGTAGGTTTAGACTAGATATAAAGGAGAAATTTTTGACAATGAGGGTAGTAAAACCCTGGCACAGGTTGCCCAGAGAGGTGGTAGATGCCCCACCCCTCGAAATATTCAAGGTTAGGCTGAACAGGGCTCTGAGCAAGCAGATCTATTTGAAGATGTCCCTGCTCATTGCAGTGGGGTTGGACTAGATGTCTTAAAAGGTCTCTTTCAACCCAAAAATTCTATGATACTATGTTTTAGGTACCTTAAGTCCAACCTTCACATTATGACTGTGTGATACAGAAAGTGCTTTTGTGAATATGGAGCGCTCTCTACTTGCACTTATCTCACAGCTCTGAACTATGTTGTTAGTTTTCATACAGGCTAAATTTTAACCTGGAGTGATATTTTTGTCACACAGTAACCCTGCCCACATCAATAGTGGAATAGCTTTATACATGATTCTTTGGGAACTGAAAGAGCATGGCTAGGAAATCTTCACACTCAGGAGCTGAGATACCGATAGGGTTTCCAAAGGCCTTGGAAGGTCTTGGCTCATGCGACTGTGGGGAGGTAAAGCATATCAAGGTATTTTTCTGGAGTTGAAGTGAGTGAAGCAGTTCATGTAAACATAGCCAGAGGCACAGAAAGATGCAAGAACTTCTTGAAAGACACAATTTTCCCCCTCCCCCAATGAATGCAGTCTTCACTTCTTCTCTTTTCTTTCAAGTACCCTTGGCCAATGTGCACAAAGACTCTGTTGGTGGATATTTCTATAAAAGATTTTGAAAGAAAATTAGACACTTCCATAATGTCATTAACTTTTTTTTCTTTTTAGTGGTACATATGCAAACTAACAATGTATCACAAAATTCTCCAAAAATATATTTATTGTTAAAATACATCTTTCCCTAATGTAACATAAACAATTAAAATTAAAACATAAAATTTCAGAATGATTCCTGAACTTTCCCATATGGCTTACAGAACCTATTTTAAAATGACAGCAAATCAACCATACCCCAGCAGAATGTGTTAATTTCAAAAAAGTTGAAATTAAGATTTGTGTCAGGGAATCAACAGAGAATAAGGCTATGGTGTTTGAGACTTTCTATTAAGATATATCAGGTATTGAATTTTTTTTTATTTTGTTCTCTGAATGCATTTTGTCAATTTCCAACACTTTAACAATTAAGAGTTCAGCCATATTTAAGCTTAAATCTTTTAAATGAAGTGAATGAATGAATGAATTAATGAATATATATTGTGAACTCTGCTAAGAAATATTTGTAATGCTGTTTAATAGAAAAATTTCAAATACAACACACTAGGCAGATGGGACTCCATGTCTTCAGAATGAAATATAAATTAAACTCTTTTTCATCAGCTGTGCTTATACATCTGTCCATCTCCCAACTCTTAAACAATATGTCATTAAGATTAACAGAAATAAAAACATTATCAACAGGATTAAATCTGTTGTTGCAATGTAATCTTAAAGAATTATTTCCTTTCTTGGAGTTAAAGCCATATTTTTTGATTCTGTCTTTAGACAGAATAAACTGCACTTTATGTGCAGTTATGTTTGAAAAGATGGAGAAGTCTGTTCTTACACTTTAGAAGATTCCCTATGATTTTTCTCATAGTGTTTTATTTGCAATTTGCTACAGAATAAATACTAAGAAAAATATGTTTTCCCTAGGAGATTCTAAAGTTTCCCTTTTTTCAATTTCACCTTAGTAATTTGTCCAGGTTTCCCCTTTGCCCCTAGGGGTGGCATATCTCCATGATGTTTGCCTAAGTTCACAGGGAGTATAGCTTCAGCACATGCAGGACAGCTGCAAACTTTTCGAGTGTTACATTGCATAGATAAGGAATCCCTTGCAAGAAACTGAATGAAATTTCTTAGAAACCATCTCAGTGAGAAACCTAGATCTTCCATCATCGTGTTTTCATACTTCATACTTTTCTCATATATATTTTCATATAAAAATCAGGAGTAAAATATGTACCATAAAGCAATATTGTAATTTCTACCTTTGTTAATTAACATTTTAATAGCATTATGCATGCTTTAGAATAAGAAAGAAGATAAATGAGTTGAGTAACTGTTCTTACAATTTTAAATTACTAATGTATACATTCAAATAATGGGCTTATTACTCTGCAGATCTCAGATGATGGTGTTGGAGTGATAAGTGAGTTCGGGGTTTTTGTGGGGGGTTGTTTTGCTTTGGGATTTTGGGAGTATTTTGGTTGGTTGGTTGGTTTTGTATCATCTTGCAACCCGAACCCAGAAAAAACCTCTCATCCAGACCAGATATCTGTGTAACACAAGCACACACTGGGAGTGAGAGAAATGTGGAAGTAAGTGGAGAGGTAATGCTTGCTGAGGCATTAGCTGAATGGTAGAAGCATGCATCCTATATTGATCTTGTCTCCTCTGTTTCAATATATGCTTGTGCCAGAGGAAAATCAAAGTCAAATTGCTATCATGCTTGACAGTGTGCTGTTGTTTCATCTCTTATGAGAAAGTAGATTCTATAATAAATAACCTGTATAAATATGAGCCAAAGAGATTTTCCTATTACATGCACTTACTTACCAACTGGATAAAGTTACATGTCTTCCAACTTAATATATTCATTCTTCATTATGTCTTATGAGAGGAGCTTCATTATTATACTTACTGATATTTCAGCATGAAACACTTTTCCCTCTGCTCTTACCTTGCATGTGTCATTCATAATGCTACTAGGGAAAGAAATTTATTTTCTCCTGCCTTGACTTATTTCAGCCAATTTCTAGTTGCTTTTATTTATCTGTCATAGAATCATGAAATAATTAAGGATGGAACAGATTTTTGAAGATCTGGTCCAATTTGCTTCTCATTGCAAGGCTACTTTCAAAGTTAGATCAGGTTGCTTGCAGCTATTCTTTTTAATTCTGCTATACATCTCTAAGAAGATGCTTGCTCCTTCTCCTCTATTCTGCCAATTCCATTGAAGGTACAGAACTTTGTATTTGGTTTTGGTGAGCTTTGTGAGGTTCCTGTCAGCCCATTTTTCCAGACTACTGAGATCCTTCTGATTCAGTTTTCCAACTCTTCATCCCAGTTTTAGTGCTCATGACAGGCCAGTCAGCCTCTATTGAGTTGCCAGTAAGTTCTCTTGAAAACCATTCCTGGCCACTGAAGGAGAAAGTGAATGGGAACAGCCAGACAGGATTAATCAAGGGCAAATTACACCTGACCAACCTGACTGCCTTGTATGAAGAAATGGTTAGATTTGTGGATGAGGGGAGAGCAGCAGTAACCATCTACCTTGACTTTAGCAAGGTTTTCAACATGGTCTCCTGCAGCATCCCTTGTGTCTCTGCTGGGATGTTGCAGTCTTACAGTCTAGGTGGGTGGACTATGAGAGAGGTGAAAAACTGACTGCACCATTGTGTTAATGTGGTAGTTAATGGTCATATTGTACCTGAAAGACATTTAGAAGTGGAGTTCCTCAGAGGGTCTATCCTGAGACCTATCCTGTTTAATGTCTTTACCAGTGTTGTGGAGGAGGAGACATAATGCACCCCTGTCAAGTTTTTGAGTGACAGAAAGCTGGGGAAAGCAACTGAAAATGCTCAAGGGCAGAGCTGCTGTTCAGCAG
>NW_010556748.1:4723-25610 GCF_000687285.1 Phaethon lepturus
ATGGATCAACAGGAACTTCATGAAAATCAACAAGGACTAATGTAAAGTCCTGAACTTGGGAAGGAACCCTCTGCAATAATATGGAAGGGACTGGCTGACTGGCTGGGGAGCAGCTCTACGTGGGGCCCTGGAGAGCAAAGAGCTGAACATAAGCCAATCATGAACCTTGGCAGCAAAGGAGACCAACAGCATTCTAGGCTGTGGGAACAGGAGTCTTGGGCATGTTCAGCTTGGAGATGAGATGACTTCAGGACCACCTAGCAGTAGCCTCCGAGTATGTGAGAGGTGATTACTAGGAAACAAGAGGTTGACTCTTTATTGAAGTGCACAGCAGGAGAGACATAACTGGTCAAAATTCAAACAGGACATCATTGAATCATAAAATACCAAGTTGGAAGGGACTTCAAGGATCACCTGGTCCAATGATTTTTGGCAAAAGCATGGTCTAGACAAGACGACCCAGCACCCTGTCCAGCTGAATCTTAAAAGTGTCTAGTGTTGGGGAATTCACCACTTCCCTGGGGAGATTATTCCAATGGTTGATTGTTCTCACTGTGAAAAATTGTCCTCTTGTGTCCAACAGGTCCCCAGCAGTAATTTGTACCCATTATCGCTTGTCTCTTCCATGTGACTCGTTCTAAAAAGGGTGTCTCCATCTTCTTTGTAGCCACCCTTTAAAATCTTAAAAGTGTCTAGTGTTGGGGAATTCACCACTTCCCTGGGGAGATTATTCCAATGGTTGATTGTTCTCACTGTGAAAAATTGTCCTCTTGTGTCCAACAGGTCCCCAGCAGTAATTTGTACCCATTATCGCTTGTCTCTTCCATGTGACTCGTTCTAAAAAGGGTGTCTCCATCTTCTTTGTAGCCACCCTTTAAATATTGGAACGTGGTGATAAGGTCTCCCCCAAGCCTTCTTTTCTCAAGGCTGAACAAACCCAGTTGTCTCAGCCTTTCTTCATATGCAAGTTTCCCAGTCCTTTGATCATCTTTGTGACCCTTCTATGGACCCTCTTCAGCCTGTCCACATCTTTTTTGTACAGCGGGGACTAGAACTGAACATGGTATTCCAGGTATGGCCTGACAAGTGCTGGGAAGAGTGGGATAATGACTTCTCTATAGCTGCTGGTGATGCCCTTGATGAAACACAGCATCCTGCTCGTTTGCTTTGTCACAGCAGCACACTGTTTACTCATATTGAGCTTGTTGTTCACCAGAACCCCCAGATGCCTTTCCACAGAGCTGCTCCCCAGACAAGTAGATCTTAGCCTGTGCTGAACTTCTGGATGGTGTTTTCCCAGGTGCAAGACCTTATGCTTGTCCTTGTTGAAGTTCATAAGGTTCTTGTTAGCCCCCTCTTCCAGCCTATCCAGGTCTTCCTGCAGAGTGGTCTCCCTTCTGAAGTGTCCACTTCCCCATGCAGTTTGGTATCATTGTCAAACTTCATCAGGGTACACTTGGTCCCATCATCCAGATCACTTATGAAGATATTAAATAGCATTGAGCCCTATACCGATCCCTGGGGGACCAAACTTGTGACAGGTTACCAGTTTGAAAAGGAGCTATTTATTGTCTGTTGTGAATGAGTAATTTAGGCCGCTTAAAGAATCAACATCAAAGATAACAGGAAGTGAATTATTTTAATATAAATTTGTAAAAAGTGCAATTTAACAGAATTCGATGGCAAGGTCCACTCTGTTACTTGTTCAACATGGAAAAGGCATACAGAGAGAAACCAAATTACCATTAAATTGGAATGATTTACTCGTGGATCGAATCGGGTTAATGTCTATATTGAGGCGAGAAAGTGGGGGAGACCCTCCTGTTGAGTCACGAGGTTCAGAGTGGACTGAAATCCACCCTTAGTTCCAGACTTGGTCAATGGTTTATAACTAAGGTTAGGTAAGGGAAGTGAAGGAATGCCCTCCTGTTGAGTCACGAGGTTCAGAATGGACCCCCTTGCTTTCTAAACTTATTTTGAGAGGAGTCTAGGTGTGGCTGAATCCACTCCTAGTCCCAGAGTTGGTAAATGGTTTATGACTAAAGGGATAAGGGTATTGGGGATTCTGGTTTGGTGATATATTTTGTGCTTTGTGTAACTTTTGGATGGCAACAATCTAATACAAAATTACAGCAATTAAATTCACTAATGATATTGAGATAAATCGCAGTATCAGATCATATAAAACTTAGCAGCAAAATCGACCTAAAACTTTCTAAGATTCCTTAATCACAGGTACATATAGGTGTAGAGATAGAAACATGTAAAGTGACATAGAGAAGAGAGATAGCTATGTACAAAGGTACCTATTAAATATCCCCCTTGAATTCACCCAAATACTCCCACTGAATGCTTTGCATCACTCACCGGGTGAAGTCAAGCCTCTGAGTTGATCACGAACTTGGGAGGCGTCCCACTCAGAGGGAGGTGTTGGCTACAGCCTGCTGTGGTCCAGGAGAGCTCAAAGGGTCTCACTTGGGACCACTCTTGATAGGACTGGGAGATGATTGACTTCAGGCATCAGTGAGTTTCCCACAGTCCAGGCTGGTGACTTCTCAAGTTTTAGTGGTACTGCTGCCAGGATTGTCAGGACATAATTGATTAGTTCTGGTCTGTTCTTATTCCATATTTTGTTTGTTTAGGCGATCATGTCCCTGATACACTCAGTGCCATTCTCCTCTTCAGCTACATAAGAATGCTTGGTATAGTTGAGGGGTTCTCAACAGCCAAATCCTTTGTTTGGAGGCCAAGACTTGTCAGGGAACTTAGAGCAGCCCAGGTACAAGGCAGGGGTAGGGGTGGCGAAATGCACCACCACAGTGCGGCCTGTCAGCCAGTTCCCCACCCACCGCACAGACCACTTGTCTAGACCGTAACGCATCAGTTTTCTAGCAGGAGGCTGTGGGAAACTACACTGAAAACCTTGGAGAAATCCAGGTAGACGCTGTCTACCACGCACCCCACATCAACCTAGGAGGTTACTTTGTCATAGAGAGTGATCGGGTTTGTCAAGCACGATTTGCCCTTGGTGAATCCATGCTGGCTTTTCCCAATCAGGTGCTTCATTTGACTTGTGACAGCCCCCAGGAGGATTTGTTCCATAACTTTCCCAGAGACTGAAATAAGATGATGGGCCTGTAATTTCCTGGGTCCTCCTTTAAGTCCTTCTTGTAGATGGCGGTGACCTTAGCCTTCTTCCAGTCTTGTGGGATTATAGAGAGTGGTCTCACAATGATGTCAGCCAGCTCTCTTAACATCCTTGCGTGGACCTTGTCAGGGCCTGTCAAATTGTGGATGTTCTAACTGGATATTGGGAGGTGGGAAGAAAATCACTGTTAGGACTGTCAAGCATTGGAACATGTTGTCCAGAGAGGCTGTGCAATCTCTGTCTTTGGAGATATTTGTTACCCAACCAAATAAGCCCTGAGCAACCTGGTTTGAATTCAGAGCTGACCCTGCTTTTAGCAGGACATTGGACTAGAAATCTCCTGACGCCCTTCCAACCTGGCTGATTCTGTGACCCGATGCTGGGTCCCGGATATTAAAATCTTGTATTTCAAGCCTACCTACCTTGCACATGGCAGGAAATCTCTAGAACTATGACTACTATAATGTGTTATCTCTTCCAGTAGTATCCTTTAAATAAACCCTGTTACAAAAATAGACAAACAAAAACCAAAACGAAACCAAACTAACAATACAAAAAATCTTAAAAATGAGTGGAGTAACAGTGGTGCTTAGGCTGCTATTTTACTTCATGTTGCCAGTATTGTGTGACTGTTTCCTTGTATTCCTTTGTGTCTGCACTTTAAGTACAAACTCTCTAAAATGGTAACATACCAAGCAAACATGGATCCTTTTTCCAACATTGGTGCTTTTAGGCAGTTCTGTTAATAAAAAACAAATAGCAGCTGAAATGAAACCTCTTCAATATAGCTGGAATAAAGTCCTAATGCAGGATAACAGTTTGTGTGTTTGAATTAGATTAACAGGATCACAAGGGATGCTGACAAAGTGCAATGCAGAAAAAATATTTTATCATGATACAAATAGTTGCATGTGTATTAATTTGAAGTCCACTAAAATTGACCCATTGTAAAGTTCAGCTTATGGGATGAGATTATTTGAGGGAATTTATAAAGAGCAGGCAAAGCTTCCTAATAATTTACAGCAAGCAGTGAAAAATGTCTAATTCAGAGTTTTGTCTTTCATATACTAAATCTTGCAGGTACACCACCACTTCCTTGCAGACTGAGAAGGATTCAGAGGCTGGGTACAGAGGAATCAGCACAGAGCCTCTGAAAGTTACTTAAATTTCTGATATAAGGATTGAAATCTCTGGGCTCATATCTGATCTCACAGATGTAGGAATCTACTCTATAATTGAAAGGCATGATTCCAACTTTGGATATATCCATGTACGCTGCAGGAGTGCTAGTGAATGCTGTGTCATCATAGCTGTGGAGTGGTGTTAAAGAAAAAAAGCGGTATAAACATAATGCAAGAGCAGAGGTAATCAATGCTGCTGCACAAAATAAAACAGGTCACCTAAACCAGCAGTTGCAGCACATCTGCACGTATAAATATTTTTGTGCTGCTTGTTTGTCACCACAAATTTTTTTGTGGGGGGTTCCTACAAATATAAATTTTTCCACTGTTGGATCTTTGCCATCTACCAGCAGATTTAACAGCTCTAGAAATCAGAATCTTATCTGGGTCAGAATTTATGGATGCAGAGTGGATTGTTTTTATTGATTTAATTTCCTTATTTACATATCTGTGACCTTTTTTTCTGAACAGATGTGGTAACAGACTCCATATGGGCAAGGGATTTTTGAACGGAAACCTCAGGTGTTGTATTTTTGGCTTGCCACGAGACAGAAGACTTGCTAAACTAGATAAACTAGTATATCCTGCTATGTTACTATGCTCTTTACCACATTGTCTCCTCTAGTTTACTGCAGTTCCCCGGTGGTCAAGTCCCTCAGGCAGAGTGGTTTGGAAAAAAGGATGAACCTCTTCCTGACTGTTGATGTAACAGCTGTAAGTAAATATAGCATGATGGGTGCAGACTGAAAAAGAAAGTTCTGTCTTGTGGAGTGCCAGATAATGTTATCTCAAAAAAAGATAACATTTTTCTTTAAATGACATATGTAGTGGACCTGTTGTTTACTTTTTATTTCTTTTTGTTAGTTCAGGAATGTAAGTTTCACATGTAAAGTATAGTTGCTTCTGTGCCTGCAACAAAGAGCATATATATTTGTCCAAACTGTGTTTAAAATACATCGGTTGTGTATTTTTATCACTGCACTGCAGAAACTACCCAAAAAGCTAAGTGGCTTATGCTGAGATAAATCAGAGTTACTTTTGGATTGCCTCTGCAGTATTGTAATCATTGGTGTGACTGCATGGAAATGTGACAGTCCCATGTCATGCTGGGTGATATTGCCCCATCATGGAGCGGAGTTTCCTCCTGTATCAGTCTAGTGATTAACTCTTGTCTGGTGGCTGGAGGTCGTTAAGGTGTGTTTGTACAGCACTTAGTAGAAAAACAGAGGTATAAGGGAAGATAAATGAGCTTTTGAAGACATGACGTTCTAGAAGTTGATACTATTGATGACTGTAGGGAATAAGGGCTCTTTGCAAGTTAACTGGCAAGGACAGTTCAGCAAAGACTTCTTGTTTTCCCCTTCAGTTTAACACAAATTTAGTGGAACCTATCAATCCACAAAAATAACATATATGGTCTTTCTTATATACCAGGTAGTGCATTTTCTATGTGTCTGTTCTGCCTCAAATACTTATAAAATCTAAACATTAAATTTAAACTGGAATATAATCATATGATCTTGTCTGTGGTGATACTCCTTTTTGCACTTATTTGTGAACTTTTTTTACTTTGGTTATTTTCTGTCTCGAAGAAAAAAATATTTTATTTTTTTTCTTCCATTAGAAGCTGTTATTTTAAGAGAAAATTGTGGGATTTCTATACAATAAAAGCAAAATAGATGGCTTAATCGGATTTAACACTACCTGTGATGGACTTCTGTTGTATCAGCAGACAAGAGGTGTTTTTCAAATTCTCCATGACATTTCACTCTGTGGTAAGTCATCCCACATAGTTGTGGTAAGCTGGACAATGTCAGATCCTTCCAGATCACCCTTGCTTTGAAGATAAATATTTTCAAATTAGTTGGGCAGATAAAGAATATTATGAGACATATGAGTAGGACCAGATTTTACCTTACAAAGAGATGAAGCCTGAAAGGGCCCTGGAGCTTTAGAAGGGATGGGAAAGAAAATAACAGTGCTGATAATATGTTGATAAGCCTTGACACAAATACTGATGGTTAAGACTTTGTATCTCACAATGAGCTGTTTGGTCAACGGAGTAAGTTCATTTCTCTCTGAAGAATGGTTTATTCAAATATGACTGAAAAATACTGGCAGAACAGTGACAGAGGTCAAACATCTGGTGAGTCAGCCCAAGACAGAGGACAACATTTGTGGAGTGTTTTCTGCTAGAAAGAAACAAGACTTTTCAATTAAGGCACAAATACTTATTTTATCAAACATATATACCATCTATACAATTCAGTAACAGTTTCTGAAAACCTGTTTTTCATGTCTAGCCTTAAGGACCAATGTCCTTAAAATGCTTTTTTTTTCTCTAGAACAAAGTCTCCTGCGTCCTGCCACCTTACCTCCACCTGCAACCGTCTTTGCTGACCTCTCTTTAGAGGCATTTCAGGACTGACTTACAGAAAGAAACTGTCAGCTCTTGCCAGGCTTGAACCTCTGCTCTCTCTTGCCTGTAAAGCAACCTAGTGGTCAATCCTTTGTGCTTCCTACCAAGGTCTTTTAGGCTCCTTCACAGACGGGGTCACAGAGCTCAGAGCTTAGGTTATACCAAGAGATTACTCTTTCCAAAAATTTTTCTTTGTCTGTCAGAAAACAAACAAACAAGCAAAACCAAAAACAAACAAGGAGCAGAGTTTGTACGAAGAATTTTGCCATAAACTTTTAGTTATTAAGTAAGGAAATTCAATTTGGAAATATTGTCAGTAAAGCTATTACTTCCTTTAATTATCAAGCCTATGGCATTTCACTGTTTTATGCAAGGGTGTTTGTGTTGTCTGCATTTCATTTTCCCATTGTAACTGCAGAAAATCTGAAAGTAAGCAAAAGTTAAAATGTAAATGCCATGGTCTTAGCTGTAATATTAAATGTTCCCCATGGTTTTACGATTACCCTTTACAGAATCTGTTGATGCATTTTGGCAAGCACAATATTAAAAATTTGCTTGGCAAAAATCCCCTTAGCAGAACCTGACAGACAGTAAGGTCAATAAAGTTTTAATCAACGAAGGTGAAAATACTTTTCTTCCAGATGGGTACCACAGAATAATACTTGCATTAAATATTTATGATTCACTTTAGAATCTCAAAGTCTGAAACATAAGTAAAGGTTGGTGATTACTTCTAAAGTAAAATGTTCATCCTTAGAATTTCTGAGGGTTAAATTGCTGTAAAATAAACGCTGATGTTGTTACTGGAAGTATATGATTTAGTATTTGACTGAACACCAAGTTTATTATTGAACTTTCTTGAGTTCATAACCTGCTATCACTTTTTAAGAAATCATAAATGCATATATGGTATGTGATGATTCTTCAGGTATCCCCATCCCTTTAAACTGTAGATTTTGTTTGGATGATATGCGACTACGTATTCACCATTGGTAAAGACATCATGCTGTCACTAAGTTGTTTTTTTTCTAACTGAACTTTGTGTATTAGGTTTGTTTGGCACACAGAGTGGTTTTCTAATAACAAAGTGTTATTTGTTTCACTGTGTGGCCTGGACTCTCTGCACGGGCAACTCAAAAAAACTGTAATGAAGAGAATTTTTGATATAGGGAAATTCCCTCCCTGAGTCTTGATCCTGCTACCTCACCCATTCGGAGGCTTAGACCCAAGGAGGAGGAAACCCAGGAAAACTTTGACATCATGGATGGATGAATGGTTTCCCTTATATATTCCCAGCTCAGTGTAATAACTCTGCTTCCTATTGTGAATCCTTAAGTGCTCTGGTCACAGGAGCTGAAGTATTGAAATGAATTGCCTGATATTCCTGTACTCCCAGCAGAGGAGTAAGTGAAAATGTGTCCAGGTGAAACCAAATAAGACCAGTGGCCATTGCTGTATTCTGAGTTCTTCAGAAAAGACTAACTGAAAAATATCAAGTTGCCTAGATATGCCAGTCACTCCTACAAAGTGGACACTCAAAGAAAGTCTGAATTCTGCATTAATTTCTGTTACCATTTTAACACTTACTAATTAACAATTAATGCAGCCATTAATTAACACCTACAGCAAGCTTCTTAGCCATCATACTGAGAGTTTGAAAGCACTGAAACATGATTTGTGGGTTTGAGTTCATTAAGAACTCTGAATAATTCATCTTGTTTTCAAGAAACTGCTGTTTTGTGCAGAGAAACTTAAATTACAGGTGTACAATGAGTTGAATTATCAGCGACATTAGCATATTTTAAATCTAAAATATATTGCTTTAACTCTGTGACGTTAAAGGTGACTGAAATGTTTAATAAGGCATTTCTAGTTGTTTTGCTGTTATATTAATTCAGTGAATTTAGGAATGACACACAACTTTTTAAGAAAGCAATGTGGGTGTCTATGCATAATGTAAAAACTAATATAGAATGACTGCTTTTGGAACAATTTAATAAAAAAGTAATAAAAATGTACATAAGTTGTTAACCTTTCTGTTAACCATAAATGGGCTATTACACTTACAGTCATAGAAATTTAATTTGTTAAATTCTCTATTAAAATAACCTGAAATTAGCATTACTTATGACAAAATTGTCTTTCTTGAGTAGGAATGGATAAAATTTCTACATTGCTTCTATTAAACTCATAATTTATTTTAAAAATTCTTGGTAGTTGTTGAGTATTTTGCATAAAATTCACATAATCGGATGTGTTACTTTAAAAAACCTTTCCCTTTTCTTTATCCTTATTTTTGTTTTAAAATTCAGAAAGGAGTGGTTTTGGTGGTGGTGTTTTGCTTTGTTTTTCAAAACACTGAGACATAGATTTAGTGTATTTTTAATGAATATGTTATTATTCTGTCATCTATTCCACAGTTTTATCTAAAGTGATTGACACTATCACTGTATCCTATTGTTCATTCAGAGCACATGCAAATACACCTGAGTATGCTTAATTGCATTTTTTCCTGTCAAGTCTTTAATTTTCTCACAGGCAATTTCAGGTTATAGGTTTGGGGAAAGCCAGAATCTTAATCTTCTACCTAGCATGCATATTTATTGCTGTCTACTACTGGATGGAGTCCATGCAGTATATCAGTGTTTTGCTAGAAGATAATGAAGTGCTACTTGGAGCTCTGTTGGCATGAGTTTTAAAAACAGGCAGGTATTAGTTCTGACCATACCTATTGTGACTGGGATGCTTCTAGTCTCTGTAATAAATCTGTACTCTGGCCACCAGAGTCTGATATAATTGCATATTCTGTGGCCTCAATTCTAGTATGATCTTATAAAGCAAATTTTCAGTTCAATACTTGTTGCAGCTCTGCAATTCCCATGTTGTCTTCTTCTGTTCTTCCTAAAATGTGTTATTAGAGTCTGTTTCTTCATATGTAAGCTGCTCCACCCTGGCAGTGCTGGTTGGTGCCAT
Organism: Phaethon lepturus; assembly: GCF_000687285.1. Classification (NCBI taxonomy): domain Eukaryota; kingdom Metazoa; phylum Chordata; class Aves; order Phaethontiformes; family Phaethontidae; genus Phaethon; species Phaethon lepturus. Next base: position 14,445 of record NW_010556748.1, read on the forward strand.
TATGTCTACTAGATGTGAAAGGAAGAAGCCAGCTGTGTCTGTCTCTTAACAGAACTAGCCACCCACTCCCTCTTTTCCAGCTGAGCTTATTTCATGTTATTGAACTGTCTTATATGGCCACGGAGTCCTTCATTAATCAGTCCTCCCTATCATAAAAGCTGTGGTTGCAGATTAAAGGTAATCATGGCAATCAACTCATTCATAGCATGCAGATTTGAAGATTTTGGTTGTAGTAATGGAGACTTGCAGCATGCTTAGAGACCTGCGGCTTTCCTACACAGTGAGATCCATGGAAATATATAGTTCCAGTTCACTATTTTCTACAATGAATGCAGACTGAGCAGAGCAGATGCGTTTCACATTGCTCCATGAGATTTTGCCCTTGCTATATGAGTAGCTGCATTCATCTCTGCAACTTCGATTCAGTGATAACTTGATTTATTAAAACAATGAAAATACCAACTAACAGGGGAGACCTGTCTCTGCTTGAGACTGAAGGTTCACCAAAGTAAAAAACACATGGTAATAACACATTTCACAGATGCTGAGGTTAATATAAAACCTAATTCATTGCCCAAGTTTTTCTTCAAAATTTTTTTTCCAGACACAATAGTGCTATGGGTTGAGCAGACAGTTCCACATAAATTTAATATTGCCTAGCACTTTTCTATATAAACATTAGTCTGATTATTTAGGATTTTACTTAAAAAAAAAAAAAAAATTCTCTGGAGGCAGATTTTCCTTGCTTATTTGCTGTCTTCCCTCAGGTTGTTTCTTTTTTTAAAATTGCTTAAAAAAAAGCTTAAATTGGAAATATTCTTTCTAATTTCTTAAAATGCATCTAAATGTAGCATTGTCATAAGCTGTTGAAAAGCTACTGTTGACACATGAAAATAGAGCCTCTTTGAAGTCTGGTTAGGCATTTTTCAACTAAACATTTTTCAAAGCTAATGCTTTCTCTTTTAAAAATAGTTTAATTTGTGTTTTCTCTGACAAATTTTGTCAAATAGGTTCATGCTGGAATTGCTGATCAAAGTCTGAGGGGTATCCTACTCCTAAATAACTTGTACCTTGTTGCCATACTGACATACAGAAGGTCTGAGTTACCTGTCCAAAGTATTTACTCCTCCTTCCCTCAGGTGGTAGAACCACATCCCCATGCTTCTTAAATCTTCTTTACCTATTACAGGAATACTTACTGGAAACCAGAATGAGGTAATGAGTTATTGTCAGATATTTGCCATTTTGTGGCACCACAAGTTTTTTCAAGAAGTTTCATGATCCTACCTAGGGAAAATATGAAGTATTATTAACTATGCATAACAGTACCTAAGGAATACAGGTTCAGAAGTAAGAAATCTACACTCTATCTGTGGAAAATGGAAAAAAAACCCCAAGCAAATAAACAAAATCCCAGATCATTCCTCTGCTAACACCAATAGTGTTAGATGTCTATTTGGAACATGAAGTATAAATTACTTTTTAATTCTTATTTAATTGTTGAAAGAGTTACATGTTAAATTTTTTCCACTCTGATTTGAGCTTTTTAATGTTTACTCAGTTATGTCCTTTATTTTTTACCTACTGAAGTATTACATACAATGAGTTGTCTTGTCTCTACAGATTTTCAATAAGCCATACTAAGAAACTTGATTCCTCTGGTATTAAGTGAAGGAAAAGGATTTGACAGATTTAGATACTAAATGAATACTGACTTTCCTCTGAAAACATGTCAAATTAAAGCAGGTGGGGTGAGGAAAACAGCTACAATATGTCAACTTTTACAGGCTTTGATTTATTTTTAATGATGCAGTGCACTTTAGGAAGCCTGAAAATGTGCTCATTCACAGCCCAGGTCTCATGGTGTGCTGTATTGTTCAGGTGCTGCTTCTAAGTTGGGTGCAAGATGGGGTCATGACCTAGAACTCCTGTAAATAGCAATTACCTCTTTGGAAAGAGAATGATTAAAGTTTAGTTGAATGTCAGAAAACTATTGACTCCTCTCTCTTCCTCCCTTCTATAACTTATTTCTATTTCTTAACCACATATCCTCCCGAAGTTTTTCTATTGCCAGCTCTCATCACTATTTATTTATTTATTTATCTATCTATCTGTTTGTTTATTTCTGATGGGTCACATAGAATAATGGGAAAGCATAAGATCTTAGTCAACTATCACATAACAAATGAATAATTTCAAGTTCAAATAAACAGAATGAAGTTTGTGGGATAAAAAAGTTCAAATTATTAATCAGAATTTTTTCAGGAAAAAACAGTATCCAAAATATAATAGATCCACAAAAAAGGTTTCAAAATGAGAGCACAGATAATTCAGCCATGAAAGTAATGGGATTTTTTTGAGAAAATGATTGCAGCAAATATCCTCTATCTCAATTTCATGAAAGAATTTGGTACTAGAAATGTAAATTGGACAAGAACCTGGCTAAAGGGCAGATAACATTTGGTTACACCAGAAGGAGAGAATAAAGTAAGAAAATAATTCTTCAATATTGCCACAAATAAAATGTCTTAATATTGATATATTTTCATTAAGGTCCTGAACATAAAAGTTAGAGGGCTATGGTGAAATTTGTTGAAGACACAAAAGTGGAAGGCCTTACTGTTAAGAACAAATTGTGTCATCTTGAAAATTTCAGTTATGAATGAAACAAAATTGAGCATTTCCAAGCTCAAGGCTATGTGCATAAAGTTTGAAGTAATGTTTCTGTTATAAGGTGACAGATCAAAGGAGAACCCAGTGTACTCATTGACATGTGATGGAGCAGCGATCAGAATATCTCCCTGAAAAAATCTCCCTGGGGCCAAGGTAAAGAGCTCCACAGACAGTGAGACAAAATCTCACTTACAGTACAATTAAGTCTACTTAAAAAAATTAAAAAAAATTATTGTTTCTTTCTCTAAAGAGGTTTATTACTCCCTGGGAATTACAAAATCAAATCAGGCAACTTCTGAAATTCCTGCATCCTCATGATGGGCATAAGGGAAGACCCTGGTCTGAAGATCCAATTGCCAAGCTCCAAGGGGAATAATTTTCTAGTAAGTTGCAAAGTAACCATATACATGATTGTCAGGAGCATATGACAGAAAGAAGTCTTGGGGTATCAAGTGAAGCCTCAGACTGATGTCAGAATGGAGAAGGAAAGGGGAAGTACATCAATCCGCATTTCGGATGGAACACTAAGAAAACTGTGGGGAAGTACCTAAATAGCAGACATGTACATGGAGGAGAAAGAAAGAAAGCGAAAAAAATCCACGTAGGCACAGAAAGTCCAAAGCATGCACCAATTCATTCAAGATTTTTTGGAGGAAAGCTTTAGAAATGCAAACTAAATGGATTATCCAGTGAAATAGTTACTGGACAACAGCAATCCTTGTGGAGTCAGGCACTGTCGACTATGTAGACTAATTAAATTGCTGAGAATCTTAAAAGATGAACACATGTTGAGAGAAACAGTATTCATGTGATACAATAGATACCGCCTAGCCATTCTCTAGGTAGCATTGTAAGGATTACCGTATTTTGTTCTGAGTATTACAAGTCAATGTATATAAGGAGCTTAAATAACAATTGTGTTGAAAATGAGTGTAAAACCAGCTGGTGTGTTCGTATTACATGAACACCTCTGAGGTCTTTATCCCATACTGAATCACTTTCTGCTCTTTAGTGTTGTATTCTTAGGTGTTCCTGTCTAAAAAGACCTCATGTTTAAGGATATATGTGATAACAGTTTTGGTACTTTGAATGGAGGTTCATGATTTATGATCTATTAGGCAGAAGAAACGTAGCAAAATACTGTATACCTTCAAGAACAATGAACTTGCTCAGATAGGAAAGCATCTTAACCATGTGCATGTCAATTCAGTATATCCAAATAAAGGTCTTTCATCCACCTCTCAGCTATGATTTGCAACAAGGAAGAAATTACATTGTTTGGGCAGGTGAACTGTTTAACTCTGCTTCAGTGTAAGCTACTATTTTCAATAACTGCAGCTTGGCGTGGAGCTAATAGTACAGCACATATCACTTAAATGTTAAGTAATGTTAAGAATAATACAAGCTGAGTGACTGAAAATCTATTAAATAAAAGACCCAACCCATACTACCTCTAATAAAGCTGTTTTTTGTCATTTTCCCTAAATAGTAAAGAAACTATTTTTAGATTCCAGGAAGAAGGAGATACTATTTACCAAAATAGTGAGTTAAATCACTGATAATGGAATCAGAAAAAAATTGGGTTTTGAAGTCTGGAGTTCTACTCCAGAGCAAGCTAGATATTGTAGAGTATATAGAAGCAACTTAATAACAGAAGTAAGTTGCCTAACACTGCTGCGGCAGGCTAAACCCTCATCCCTACAGCCAGACTAATTCTGGTACTTGCCACTCAAGTAACACTAGGAATTGCAGGGCTATTTTTCATTGCTGCTGGGAAGTTATATACTTTTCCTGTTAAGAATGAAAGGATGATACTAAAATTCCTAAAATACATTTGCTCTGGCTGACAGTGTTTTGGGGTCTATTTCCTTCCTCCGTTTTTTTTTTTAACTTTATTCACTGTTCTTTTAAAGGGAGAAGTGACTGGGTTAGGTGGATCTCTTGGTGAAGGGAGAAGACTTGTCCTCTGGTGACCAGCCAAGCAGGCTGAAGAAACTTTGAGATGTGGCCAGGAGGAAATGCACAGAATGGAGCTGCGACCCCACAGCTCAAGCAGAGGGGCTGACAGACGGCAGTGTGGAGGAGGGAGCAGTTAGCCTCCGAGCTGGTGGAAGGAGCTGTCTGATGGACAACAGGGGACACAGCACAGTTCGGTTCAGCTCAGAAAGCAACACAAGTATGTAACACCAAGCCTGGAAGCAAGGATCTGCCTCCAAGGACCCAATGGGCAGGGGGAGCAGGTGTAAACGTTCTCTAGCTTCTTTCTGGCAGATTTGTTAACCTAAACTTTTCTGGGGTTTTATCCTGATTTTTTCTTGGGGGGGGTAGGGTTGGGTTGCATTTTATTTTATTTTGGTTTGGTTTGGTTTTTTTTACTTTTTTTTTTTTTTAATTTAGAAGCATTCCAGTGTTCTTTAAGGAATGCAGAATTAAGAAAAGGTCTAGACAGACTTACCTCCGAGTTGTAGCTGACTCGGGATGCCATTCACTAGGGTTAATGGCCTTTGATTAACACAATTTGCTGGCAGCCAACTCTGCTCAGCATGAATATCAGTCTTTGACATGTTAGTGGGCTATTAATAGTGCTGGTGCAGCCCAGATACAAAAGTGCACAGAAGCATGATGCACCAAAGGTCTTCACAGCAGGAGACCAATACTGTAGTGTGAGTGATTAAAAAATTACTTTGATGAACTATAGGAATAAATTAGTGCCAAACTAGACCAACGGCATAAAAGAAGACACAAGAAACATGTAAGTGACTTGCTGGCTTCCACAACTTGCCATGTGCAGGGTTGTATGTGGTGGAGACAAAGAGTTTGGTTCTGAAATAGCAGAGTTGTGTATCAGATGTGGTGTCTGAAGGTTCCTGTGAATAAGGGTCACTTCTCACACAGAACATATGATTATATAAAAATGCCTGTGATGCTGCACTGGGCCCATCTTAATTTCTTGCTTTGCTACAAACTTCCTTTGTGGCTTTTAATAAGTCATATTAAGCCCATGTATTGAAAGATATCTGGATGCCTGCCTGCACTTGAATTCATTAGGAACTAGTCACCTAATTTTACATTTTAACTTTTCTTTTTTTTTTACGTGCCTAGGATTTATGTCTTGTTTTACAGAAAATTTATGATCATTTTTCTAGATTATTTGTGAATGTAAGTCTGTTGTCAAATCAATATTCAAAAGCATTCATTCAAGCTAAGTAACATAGAACAACATAGAATTTTATAGTTCCTTTTCACTTTGTACAGTCATTTGCCCAATGATTAATTGTACAGACTGAAAATAGAATTAGAAACAATTCTCAGCTAAAGTTGCCTTTAGTTGTTCACAAGGAGAAAAAAATATTAAAAATTATTTGAGCTTCAAAAACCAAGTAAGTAGAATTGTAAATTTACCTGCAGATAATTTGAAAGCAGAATATTAACAAAATATTGCAAGCAAGTCACCCCACCGACCTTATGAAATACCTTAGGAAAGAAAAAAGTTTTATTTGAAGTGCTCTTATTTCCAAAATTTTCATGAGTTTTGGCTCTTGCCATTTTTAAATTTTAATTTTTAATTTTAGTTTCAAAATAACAAACTATAATTTACTTCTGTTTTCATTACAAAATTGTCTTCAAGTGGTAAATTTTGTTGTGCATTTGTATATCTATTTTTGACTAGTTCATGTTAACATTTTCTTTTCTTTGGACTCACTGTTTTGTAATAATTTAAAATTATCTTGGACTTATTCAAAACAGTTGATTTTCAATAATGAAAAGAAGATAAACTGAGATCTTCTATTTTGTTTTGTTTTTTTTTTTTAACATTGGCACATTTTAAAAAAACTGCTTGGCTTGTATTATTAAGCCTTTTCCTTGATACTACTGACATGACATTAGGTATCTCTTTCCAACATTAAAAGATACATTTTCTTGGAGTTGTGCCTGTAGAAGTGAGAACTTTGCAATTCCAGAGGTGACCAGGAGCCTATTGTATTTAACCATTGAGTCTTTGCTATCTTGGAAAGACAAAAGGGGGTGGGAAATGCAAAAAAAGAAAATTATCTTTCTCTTTTTATCCTTGTGTTTAAAACCGAAGTAGGAGCATGATTATTTTTTCCTGTGTTTTACTGTCACCTTTAGGTAAATAGCTCAGTTTTTTGTTTTTCTGAAGGAACTTTGAATTGCTTATGCACATGCACCATCAACATATGGTTGAGAGAAAGCAAAAGCTTTTGAGATATATTTTTAAGGAAGACCCGTTTCTCAATTTATGAGAAATTGCATTTCTACTTTTAAATAGTGACAGAGCATTTTAGAGCAAGTATTGTACTTCTAAAATTAAAATTCTTTGTCTTTGAAATCTGTTAATGAGTGTGATTGTAACAAACTGAAACACTACAGAGATATATAGGGTGAATCATATTGTTAATGTTGGGCATTGAATCTCAGGCTAGACGGACTGTATTGTTCCTGTCATCAATAAAATGATATAGAATTTTCTACGTTTTGCAACTATTCATTACTCTTCTTGCTGGTGACAGCATGGTAATGTTTCTTGCTGATGTTATCTTTACATGTTTTCTTTTGTCTAACTGTAACAGAAACTATGATACTCAGCTGATACGTGATTTAGTACCTGCACAATTAGGGTTAAAAGCCGAGTCCGACTATCATATCTGCACTGAAATCCAGTATGTAACAAACATTAATCTGACTGAAGTCTGTTATACTCTCTGGATAGCAATATATAGCTAATTTTGTGAAAGATGAGCTAAGAGCTCAAAGGTGTGTATATAGATATACAACTTTTCTGTTTAAGAACAAAAGTCTTAACAGGATAATGGAACTGTTTGTATTGCCTTGAGCAGATTGTCATTTTTATATGGTAAACTTTCTTGGTCAGGTTAGACTACTTCTTTGTTTTGGTCTGGAACTAAGACATTTTAAACTATTCCTACCTACTTTTCTCTTCCCTTTCTCTGCAAAACTTGAACCACAGAGTCCATTCAGGAATAATATTTTTTTCTGTCTTCTTGATCCTCTACCCTTCCTTCAAATATCTTCAATCTTATCTTTTTTCCATGCCTGTCTGCTCTTTTTAATTTTACTTGATCTTTAACATTCTCTTGCCATTATTGCTTGACATTCTTTATGAAACAACTCATGTTAAGTCCTTTTTTTGTAGAATGTCTAATTCAATGCCATGAATAACATTATTCCAGAAAATTTAATTCCTTATATTTACATTGTTAAAGAACAATGAATAGCCCTAAAAAACATAGCTAGAATTTTATCACCTTCTTGGAAGCTATTGGGGAAGTGTCAGTTTACTACGATTTCATGTACAGTATTAAGAAACTTTAAGATTTCTTGAGTAGACAGTCTCATAATCACCATGACCAAACTGAGTAGTATTGCTAATTCTGTAGGCACATCATTTAGCTTTTAATTTGTAAAAGAAATAAATAGGCAATTTTTTTTCCAGTATTAACCAGTGTGCATTCTTCAGATAATTTTTATCTGTTAAATATTCTTTAGGAAATCACTATGGGTTTTTTATAAACTTTTGGTTTCATTTTTTGCTCTTCTTTCCCAATTCTGCAAAGCCAACATTTGTTTTTTCTGTGTTTTTCTGTGTGTATTGCCTGATACAGTACTTTGTTTTGCAGACCAGCAATCCATGTACCTGTAGCACAAGTTATTTACAGCAAGTCTCAGAAATATTGGTGCTTTATTCAGCCAACAATGTGTAACACAGAACCCATACCGTAAGCAATAACTGAAGCGTTGACATCAGTCCTTCAATTTGTCATCATTTGTCCATTGTCACTTTGATCTTTTGGGATGACTGAAATAACAAATGAGTTGTCTCTTCTCAAGCTGATTTTGTTTCTTAGGGAAGAACCTGTCCTTTAGCCCCATTTAAAACATTTTGATCTGGTGCCAAGCTAAGGTTTAAGTACCCAGTTTTGCTCTTGGCAAATTCTTTTTCCTCATTTGTTCAAAGGCTAATCTAGATCCGTGTAACTGAATTTTGACTGATGTGTCGGCACCATATTTTTCACTGAACACCAACTATTTGTCCCACTGAAGTTCCATTGGACATTTTATTCTGACTGAAAGAATTTATTTTCAACAGCAGAAGAAAAACTTAAAATGAAGTGTGAAATCATGTATCAGTTTTGTCAGATGGTCAGTAGAGCTGTTCACCTGTAGGCAAAAATGACCCCTCTCTTGCTGCTTTTGGAAAGGCCTGGCTCTTGGCAGAACTGAGTACCACCAAGTCTGGCTGACACCCTTTGGATCTAAAAAATTGGCTGTCTAGTTCTTCCTGCATCCGGCTTGGAGGTGAGAGGACAGGCTCATATCCTTCCAAGATCATCATGTTTGGAAGGTTGTGCAGACCAGGGGAGGTCTGCAAGTGCCTGAAGACAGGCAAATGATTTACTCATTTTCAAAAAGAAACAAAACAAAAAAAACCAAGCCAGAGAAACGCAGATTCAGTTTGGGCCCTGGGAAAATCATGTCATGAGTCTTTTTGAAACACATTTCTGGGCATGTGGAGAAGAGGGTTACTGGAAACAGCCAGCATGTGTTTACCAAGGGTGAATCGTATCTGACAAACCTGACTGTGTTCTAAATATTCTTGTATCCACATTAGGACATTATGGTCTGGAGGGGTGGACAGTTGGTAAAAAGCTAGTTGGATGGTCAGGGACCATTTCACAGGGACCTTGTGAAATTGAGCAAGGACAAATGGCAGTGCTGCCCCTTGGACAGAGGAGCCCCTACAATGGCATAGTCTGGGGACAGACAGGCTGAGAGCAGCACTGCAGGAAAGGTCCTGGGGTTTGCTGGTCACTGAGCTGAACCTCAGTCAGCAAAGGTGGCCAATAGCTTTGGCTTGAAAAGTAGCATGGGCATGATTATCTCTCTCTGCTCAGCGCTCAGAACATATCTGCAGCACCATCTCCCTCAGGGGGAGAGGCTGAGGGACGGGGGTCAATTCAGCCTGGAGGAGGGGGCACCTAACAGCAGCCCACCAGTACCTGTGGGGAGGTTATTAAGGGGATGGAGCCAGGCTCTTCACAGCTGTGCATGATGAGAAGATAAGAAGCAACTTGAAAAAGTTGAAATAAGAGAGGTTTAGCCTGCATATGGGGAAGAACTTTTTCCCCATGAGGACAGCCCAGCAGTGAGACAGACTGACTAAAGAGACTATGTGGTCTCTGTCCTTGGATATTTTCAAGGTCTGAGTGGACAAAGTCCTGAGTAACCAGGTCTGACCTCAGAGATGGCTCTGCTATGTTATGAGACCGAGACCGATGACATCCTGAGATCCCTTCCAATCTGAATTGTCTGTGATTCTTTGAATCACTTTTTAAATGCTTTTTTCTTATACACTATATATTCTTTAAACATTTTTTTTTCTATATTTCCCCCATTATTTTGCTTCCATTAGCTTTGCTGTTCTCTGTGCTAACATGTAATTTCGCTGTTCCTGCTCTTCGGTCTCTGTTCTGCTCCCCAAATTTTGGTTTACTGTTTTTTTATTTGTTTAGTTTGTTTGTTTGGGTGTGTGTGTTCATTTTGTGTGGTTTTTTCCCCTTTTCTCCTACTAGGCAAGATGATGAAATATCCTAGTTTTCATGATTTTGTTCCTACCAAAATTTTACCTACCTCTGTTAGTAAAGATTTTAGTTGGTATGATAGATTTATACCACTCTTCACGTTCTCAGGAAAGAATGAAAGCTTTTTGTTTGCATTTAGTAAATGTTCTCGTGTCAATGGTGGATACATCTTGTTAAACTTAAAAAAATGTGTTTGTTCAACATATATTATTCCTGTAATGTTGTATTTTTGTGATGAGTAAAAAAATTACTGTAAGAACCATCATATAAAAAAAAGGTGTGTAGATTTTCAGTGAGGTAAGGCTGTGTTTATAACATGATTTTTCTTGATGTAAAACTAGAATGGATTGTTGTGATTAGATTTTTGTCTGACTTGCCTCTTGCATAATAAAGACAAAAGATTTCCCTTGGATTTTAAACTTTCATTATCTCATTTTGTGTGCAGCTTTTCCTCCCTTTTCTTTGTAATAAATACATGTTTTAGAAAGAAAACATGAGACTGATGACCTATTCTTGCCAAAGGTACCTTGTGGATGTTCTAATGGATTTGCTAAGTAGGTTTCTGGTAATCATGAAGATCAGTACTAGCCATACAGATGCAAATCTGTTAATCAGCTAAAGTAACTACCTGTGTTCTTATATTGTATGGACACTCACAACAGACTATTTAAAATGGAGACATTATATAAATACATATATATATATATATATAAAAGTTAATTTATTGGGATCTTTGGAATAATGTGACAGTTTCATGAAGAAACAGGACAGTCTGTTGTGCTTCAGCAGTGACAGTAGTCTCCATTGTAAGAGTCCTTGGGTAAAACTCCACAAACTGCTCTTCTGTTCAGTTCTTGTATTCCTTCTGCCA
>NW_010556748.1:25636-34209 GCF_000687285.1 Phaethon lepturus
GGTCGTATGTGACCACTCCAGCAGTACATGTAATTCGTTGCTATTGATTATCTTAACCGCATACAAGAACTGACTCCTGTTGCAATTTTTCAGGAAGAGTTTCTCTTGACTACTTACAAATATCTTATTTATGTATAGTGCGACCGTTTCTGCAGCAGGAGCCACCCAGGGGAAACTTTGGACACTTCACCCAGGGTGTCAATCAACATGTTTAAGCATACGAATCAGCTGAGGCAGAGCAGGAACTGCCTTAGGAACTGTACAAAATTCCCATCTAGCGGGATCCAGTAATAATCAGTCAAAAGCTTGATACTGAAGGTTCAAAGAATCATCTTGTTTCCGACAGATCTCAAACCTGTCCCTTATTTCATCTGTTCAGTTCCCGGATCGGCCAAGGACTTAATGACTTCAGTGCACTGACTGGGTGTTAACTAGCCCAGCCCTGATACCCAACTACAAAGTTGTAGCTAAAGAACAAATATGATTTGCATACTTATAATTTAAGCCTGGTAGCTGTTGCCATGCTTATTATATTAAGATATAAGAAGGGTGGGATACTGAAGATACAGTGCTACAGGGAAGAGGATTATTTTGCCGTGTCTACTGCTGAAGATTTGTTCCCAGTTATGTTACGGATGCTGAAGATTTTGAAGTGGGGTGAGGGGGTGTGTCTTTCCTCTCCTCTCCTTTCTGATATCACAGTATATAAACAAGAAATCCATCATGTTTGCATGCTTTGCTAAATAAGTTCTTAATAATTTGCATGTTACAGTACAATAAATGTGAGAAAGAAAACTTTTTATTGCCGCTCATTTAAGCACTTAGAATTCTCTTTGGAAAACCAATATTCTTTTCCAAAGAGGTACCACATCATGGCTCAAACCCCCCGCCTTTTTCTTCTGAAAAAAGATAGTTGTTATCATCTTACAAAAAGCTAACTAGACAGAAAGTCTACAGCCTAAATAATGGTGGTTTGAGTTTGAGATTACAAACTTTCCCCATATTTCTGAGGATATATATCTTTAGTTATAACATACCAAATGACTCTTCACACTAGCTTTTGATCATTGTAGTTCCATAGAAACACCCATCTGGATGTATTTTTTTGGGGGTTTTTTAATATTACATATTCTGTGGTAGTAGATACATACTAATCTTCCCAAAAGTAGACCTGCTTTAGTATTCCAAAATTTGTATAGAGGTTACTTTAAAACTTCACAGGTAAATTTTTAATTAAACTTTATTTTAGTTAAATACTTTTATAATTTACCCGAATTCCCTTGTATTTTTAACACCAACTTATCTCAAAAAAACCTCTCCCAACTGTAACGTGATCTGCATGTTTAAAAATGCAGCTATGTCCCTAGAACTATTTTCCATTTTCTTTTCATGCAATATGTGCATCCTGCTTTTGATAGCTTTTAGATGTTCAGCACTAAGCATATGTTTGAAGAAAAGTTGTACAAAATTATAAGGAAAAGAGGTTCATGCTACAGTTTTGTAAATCCTTGCTGGTTCTTTCTTTTTCTTTTCGATCTACACCATCACACCAATAGCACAGATTGCACTTTCATATTCATATTCTTCATATAGTGCAATGGTAAAGCTAATTTCTGTTGCTTCATTTGCATTTTAAAAATTTTGCTTTCCTGGTCTTTTAAAGTGAAATGTAGGTCAAGAACTCATAGCATAATTCTATCTTGAGAAGATTCTATCTGTTCCCAAACACATTTTGTTTTGTTTTGTTTTTTACTGTTTTATCACTAAGTCAGCTGCTCAATTCTGTTATGTAAAAAATAGTATGTATCTGCTGCTCTTGTTTTTCTACTATAATCTCTAAGCTGTCATTGTGAAATGCTGTGCCGATTCACTCACATTACATGTAACACCTGGAAAATTTTAGGATATCTAGAACCTAGATAGTCAGTGACTTAGGACTTTGAATAAGACTTACAGGACAAAGAGGTATCGGTCATGACTGCTCCCCCTCTGGGTGCACAAAACATTTACACACAACTGATTTCAATTGTACCAGGATTTTTTTACCCTTTGTTTGCAATTTTCAGAGCAATCACAGTAGTTCTACTATTTTACATTTTTCTAAAAGCTGTATCACACCATTTTAACGTTTTGTATGTATACTTTGGGAAGCTTGTTTAATTGTTCTGGACCAAACTTTGTTAATTGTGTGGAGAGCATTTACTGTATTACATTTTGCTGGCTCAGGAAAAGGTGGTGTCAATAAATACAGAAAATGCAGGACTAGAGTGCCCTAGCCTTTATTGCATAGATGAGCATATATTTTTATTAATTTTCTGTGCTCACAGGTCATCCGGGATGTTTGGTGAAATAATTTTACTCAGGTGTTGGTCTCCAGAGGTAAGTCATGAAATACTAAAACAATTTTTTTAGAATGAATTTAAGGATCGGCTGGTGTTCTTCCTTTCCCATTCCCATGGTGACTGTGTATGGTGCACAACAGAGCAAGTTCTGTCACGTTGTGGATTTCAGAGGCTGTTTCTGTCAGAGTATCTCTAGTCAGCCAGTTCCCCAGGACTGTACTAATATTAGTTCAAAGAAACTAGCTTTATCTTCTTAACTTAGTGGGATGATAGGAAAATGTTTGAAAAGAAGAAAACAGTAACAGAAAAAAGGCAAACTGGCAGTGAGAGGGAGTCTATGAAAACAATGAGTACTCCAAACTTAAATATAATAAACTAAATGCTCTTTTTGTGAAAATACATACTTTCAGTCACACATCTTTCATGATTTTTTTTTTACAGGTGAGTCAGGGTATGTATCCAGTACATAATTAATAAAGAAGAATTTCCATGTTCATTTTTGTGTCTGACTCAAGGGGTTTTGTGGCCCTCAGGACATGAAGGTACCAGATGTCATGAACTGTGTGAGCAGATAATCAAAAGAAGGCTGAGAAATTAACAAGTTGAGTGAGATATAAGGCACAGTCCGATGAGGTAAATACCTCCATTCTGTTTCTCTAAGCATGCCCAAACTGTTGGGATGTCAGGGGAGATGGTATAATCAAAGGTGAATGCCCTTTAAATCCATGCCATTTATAGACTTTTTTTCACCAAAACAGTTCTTTTTTTTTTTATTTTTAAACAGTGTCAGGAATAAATTACTTATTAGCAAACAAGACTCCCTGAGCTGCCTTCCAAAATGTTTGAAACTAAGTTAAAAATGATTTTGTTAAACAAGCTAACTTACTGTTACGGCTGGATCCTTCCAGGACAGCACTGAGAGCTCATTTTCTGCAGTGAATAGATCCCTTTAGCTTCCTTTCATAGCAAGGAAATAACCTGAACTTCAGACACCTTACGAAGATTTCTTAATACATGCCCCCAGCTGGCTTGCAGGCACACAAATTCATCCCCGATTGATTAAGCCAGGGCAAAGGAAGCTGAGAAAGGAGGTCCTGTGAGGGCTAGGAAAATCTGATGTGGCCTTTTTTAGCTTGCAGTTGTGAAGTGGAGCAAATCTTTGCGTCAGGTTTTCCCTCAGTAGAGCAGGAGGTATGGGATGATTTGAGGACCTCCGTATAGATGAAAAGTGATGAATTCAGGTAATCGAAGCCAAGTTAACAGCAGACAGATAGATGAACTAGCGCTGAGGAGTAATTGACAGTCCAAGAGCTCCTCTGTTGCACATGTTTTTCCCTGCTTTAACATGATCTTTCAGAATTGCTATGCTGATTACTGTTCCCTCTCACCGTCTCTGGAGATAAGTTTACTTCTGGCATATCTTTACAGGAAAATTATTTCCTCGGGTCCAATAGATGGATCTCAACTTTGATATTACATTAACATGAGATTCCCTGTGGTGATAGGGAAGAGGAATTTGCTTTTTTCTCTTCTGCTATTAGAACTCCTTTCTTCCCCAAAAGAATATGTCCAGTACATGAAAAAAATAAGAATGAATATCATAGAATATATACTTTTTAGCTGAAATACTTTTTAGTTGTTATATAAACTTTCAACTCCTAAAATAATAATTTCATCGATATAAGTTTATATTATTTTAATAAAGATGTTTTGATACTTTCAGTTTACTCTAGGTCTTACTAAATATATTTACAATTTTTATTTATTCAAAAACACATACCACCCAGACCTTACTCAAGTGCAGGTAGATGAAAAAAGATTCTTGAATTTCAATCTTTTGTTTTATTTACAGTTTCAACGTAGAATTGGAAATGCTCTAAAGCGGCTGATCCTATTTTACTCCTTCCATGCTTTAACCAATTTAATTTAAAATTAAAAATGTAAAAATCCTGACCATCATCCTCTATTTAAATTATTAATGTGTCATAAAATCAAGAATAACATAAAATTATTGCTTTTGGCATTTGACTAACATTTAAATCTGCAGGTAAATCTTAATGTTTTGTGCAGCTCATGAGACAATTCCATTTTTCAGTTGGAAAAGTCAGGAAAGGTAGGGACATGCCAAAGTAATTGAGTCAAAAGATAAATGCTAGTCTTAAGCTTGAGCTGGTAAGGTATAATAAATTATTTAATTAAATCATGTTGTAAGAGTATTCATACTCTGGAAAACAAAGTTGTAATTTCGAGTCCTGTTTGTATTTTTAAATGTCCAATGTAAAATGATTCTCTTCCAATGGAGGAATACAGTATCTTCATTCACAATATACAAAGCCTTATAATGAGCTAAAAGGAACCCAGTATTGTAAGCCCTGTATTTTATCAAATAATTTCTTTATTATTGGTACACTATATTTTCCTTGGAATTCATGGAGCTGAAAAACTTAATAACTGTAACAAACCTTAGCTTGGCAGCTATATACTGAATGTTATTGCTACTACTGTTTATTCTTCAAGGAATAAGCTTTATGTGTTCAAAGCTACTGTAATATACTTCAGGGAATGAGTTTTGTGTGGTCAAATCTACCATAATACTATAACTTTCTGGAGACATGCACTTCAAATCTCTGGAGAGTCCCTTTAATTTCTGTTAACAGAGTATGTTCAAAAATTCCATGCTATGTTATGATGTATTTTCATAAGAATGAAATTTTTGCAGGTATTACTTCTCAGCGGACTCTTCTGCCTCTGC
Organism: Phaethon lepturus; assembly: GCF_000687285.1. NCBI lineage: Eukaryota > Metazoa > Chordata > Aves > Phaethontiformes > Phaethontidae > Phaethon > Phaethon lepturus. The sequence continues at coordinate 30,731 of NW_010556748.1, forward strand.
TGACTGAGGACTTTGGCTACCACTGTTAATTTTCAGTAGCTTGTGATCGTTAGAGAAAGAAACAAATACATTTCTAGATACCCTATTGATGTGTGCATGTGTGAAATTCTAGGAAACAGACAGAAATACAGTAAGTCTTTGAACTCTATTGCTGAAGGAATTGTATAATTAGAAACTTAACATTCAAGAAACTACTGTGAGCAGTAAAACTGAAATATCTTAGTAAGTACAAGGAAATATTATTTTAACACAGTGTACTAAATCTTGGTGGAATCCTAACCTTGAGGCATGGGGAGGGAGAAGATAAAAACTCCTTCATTAAGCAAAAAGTTATTTTTTATGTCAAATTGTCTTTACCCTTGGAAACTTTGAAGAGCTAAGGATCAAGTAAGATATTCCATTGTATAGTGTAGTCATAGCAAATCTGCTCAGATAAGCCATTTACAACCTGGGTTCACATACACTAGATCTCTTTCTTTGTGTGTGTCTCAAAAACCTGACTGGATTCTAACTGTGAACAACAGACATAAAATATGTCCTTGTGTATGCACGCATGATGCTATCAGCCATCTGGCATAGTACTAGTGAACAACTGCAGAGTTTTCAAAGCAAGCAGAAAGAGACTCCTTTAATCAGTTTAATCTCATGAGAATAACCTTCTCTTCTTGTAACAACAGTAGTCTCTTTCTTAGCTGCATAGTTCAGTGATCCTGAGCAGAATGGCCAAGCTGGAGGAAAGCAACATGAAACCCATAGAGAGTTTTTGCAACAGTATTTGAAAAATTGTGTATCCAGCTATTTCTACTCTGCCAGTTATCTCGCTATCTAGATGATACTAATCAGTGCAGTAATCAGTATTAATTATCCCAACTACTGCCAAGTTAGGAAACTCTTGGTGTTACTGCAAAGAAAGATGAAACATGAAAACAAATTTGAAAAGAAAAAAGTCCTCAGAACATAGCACTTTTTTTTCTTCCTCCAGCTCCTTTTCTACTTCTCACATGTAAAAGTCACTAATTAGTGTATCTCATTAACGGGAGACTTCTGCTCAGTAAAGCTTTCTACGTTGCATAGGGACTTGAGAAACGTCTATATCAGAGGAAAGATTGCCCGTTCTTCCAAAAGATGTTAATATATTCTATCTGCATGATATAAAGTCCTGCTCATAGGTAACAAAAGTGACTTCAACTTTTAAGACTGAAACCATATATATCTTTAAGAAATGTAAAAAAAACCCCAAACCTATAAGAAAAACTACCTTCAAAATCTTGTAAAATAGGAAGCTAGGTGGCCTATGACAAAAAGGTGGCTCTGTTGTTCTATCTGGAGATAGAATTTAATGAAAAACTCAGGTGCTCTTGAATTCTTCAACAACAAGATGTTGGCCCAGCACAATACTTTCCCCTGTGTTTAGTTGTTGTTTAGGGAATAACCAGTCATTTTACAAGTAGTTGGTTAAAGATATAAATAATAGAAAAGGACAATCCTGAAAACTAGCTGCAACTTCCCACTTGGAAACTGGCTTAAAGTCAGGTAGGTAATTGCTCAGTTAAAAGCTTTTGGTATGTAGCACCTGTAAACATGAGATTAGATGAAATTTTGCAGAGTGTGAATTGAGTTAGATGTCATAAATAACATAAAAAATAAACAAAAAATATAGACCTTTCCTTCATTTTTTTCTTCATCCTCACCATTCTTTAACAGATTTCTGATGCTGAGGCAAGCAAGTTCAAACTATATTGTCCTTCGCGAGCTGCAAACAATCTTTAATTAGCTTCCTTTCTTACTATATCTTCTCTGTAGTATTTTGGTTAACAGCCAGAAATCTGATTCAAATCATCTCCTCCATTTCTTGTGTTGAAAGACTGAGATTGAAGATATTACTCTGGTAAGGAGATGAAAACTTCCATTGTGCAGATTTTTGATACCTCTCCACTTCACTGTCAGATTTTAGGTCACCATTCCTCACAACCCCATGACACTGATGTTAACACTGATGCATCCTGGTGCCACTCTGGTCTTCACATCAGTTTTTCAGCAGGTCCTGAACTGCTGATACGGAGTTTTTCCCCTCTGAAACTGAGAAGTCATCTGATGGTTGCAGCCAGTTGTGAATAACTTTTTCAAAACAAGCCAGCACAGAAAGGATATGGGATGGAATGAAAAAGACAAATTTGTGAAAATGTCTCCTTTGGCAGCATTTGTCTCTCAGTCTGTCTGGTTTCTAGTTCAGTGCTCTTCGCTTGCTTCTACTATGGAAGATGAGATCTGGCACCAGGGAGTAGTTGCGCTGCATTGACCTCTGCTCCCAAGCCCTTCACGCAGCACTCATGCCTGGGAAACGTGCCAGCATGTTACAGCTGCATCCCAATGCTGGGAAGCCGAGGTCAGCATCTACACAGGACAGGAGGATGGTGAAAGCAATAGTTATCTCTATAAAGGGGATAGTCTGCAGGTGTATAAGAGGCATCATGTACTCAGATCTTTTTGCCAGCAAAAAGCCCTTAATTTGTTAACTGTCTCTACTAAGATTGTACTTCTTACTTAAAAACAAAACAAAAGCCCCTCAAACCTTCTCATTTAAAACGCAAGGGAAATGATGAGCAGCAGACAATGTACAACACAGGAGGGAATTCTTTTGTCATAGATGGAGCAGCTCTTCCATTTGATTTTAAAGCATACAAGTTTTTAGAATGTATTTAAAAAGTCATTAGTTACATGATCTGTGATCTGCAATCTGTGTTTATAGAGCTTTTCGAGAAAACTCCTCTGAATTAATGCATGGAGGAATGGTTCTCTGCTGTTGTGCAAATGAACTCTAAGGCACCCTGCATGTCAATAAAATATTGAACTAACTGAAGGATCAAATCCATAATTAATCCTTTTTATTTTGTGAAATTTTTTTTATAGTCTTTTTCCCAGTTATATTGTAATCAACTCTATGTTATAAATATATGTTGCTCTGAATACATAGGCAAATCCTATGCTAGGATATTAGTTCTGTCTTAAGCTTTTGAATAAGAAGGTATTTAATCCCCTGCTATGCCACCTGGACACCCACAATGTCCCCACCTATGGGGCCTGATGGGATCCACCCAAGAGTACTGAGAGAGCTGGCAGAGGAGCTTGCCAAGCCACTCTCCCTCATTTCTCTCCATCATTTATCAACAGTCCTGGTTAACAGGGGAGGTCCCAGACGACTGGAGGCTTGCCAGTGTGATGCCCATCTACAAGAAAGGCCAGAAGGAGGATCCTGGGAACTACAGGCTCATCAGCCTGACCTCCGTACTGGGGAAGATTATGGAGTGGTTCATCTTAAGGGTGCGCACAGGGCATGTGCAGGACAACCAAGGGATCAGGGGCCCAGCCAGCATGGGTTCATGAAGGGTAGGTCCTCCTTGACCAACCTGATTTCCTTCTATGACCAAGTGATGCGCCTAGTGGATAGGGGAAAGGCTGTGGCTGTTGTCTCCCTGGAC
>NW_010556749.1:0-248 GCF_000687285.1 Phaethon lepturus
TTCTTCGTATTGCCAGAGTTGGCCAGCCAATGCACCCACCGTTGCTCTCTCTTTGTCTTTCCAGGCCATTACTGCTAATGAGTTGGCATATGATGATGGTGCACTCCGTGCAAACTTCCGCCACATAGGTTGCGTGCAATTGACTTCATGTGGGTCTCTGGATGATTGTCCATTGTCCAAGTCACCATAAATCACTTCCAGCACAGCTAGCTCCCTCAGGTACTGGATACCTTTCTCCATGGTGGTCC
>NW_010556749.1:423-5422 GCF_000687285.1 Phaethon lepturus
CAGCCAGGTGACAATGTGCTCACCTGGACGATGGCTGAAATCCTTTCACATGTCTTGCAATTAACTCAGGGATAGAGATCGGGTAGCTACGTCTCTTTTATGAGTTCTTCCTCTTCCTCTTCTTCAAGCAATGACCCGCACTCTTCCCTCTTCAGTCCTTGTGATGGCCCTGCTTCAGAGCATTCTGCCTCCTCACTCTCTTCCTTTGGCTCCTCCCAGGCAAGACATTACTAGTCATTGCAGAGTACAGCAACGTGCAGAAGCCAACACCAATCTTTAACATGTACAGCAAAGACGAGAGCATGATGCAAATCAAATAAACTGATACCATGATGTACAATCGTTATTATCTCAAGCCCTTCGAGCCCCACGTTGGGCACCAAAAAGAAGTGTCATGGTTTAGCCCCAGCCAGCAACTAAGCACTACACAGCCGCTCATTCACTTCCCCTTCCCCAGTGGGATGGGGGAGAGAATCAGGAAAAGGTTGTGGGTTGAGATAAAAACAGTTCAATAAGACAGCAAGAGAGGACAAAACAACAACAACAACAACAACAACAACAACAAAGGAATGTACAAGAACAAGTGATGCTTAATGCAGCAATTGCTCACGACCTCATGTTTGATAGCCTGGCCCTGAGCAGTAATTCCTGCCCTCTGGCTAACTCCAGTTTATGTACTGAGCATGATGTTATATGGTAGGGAATATCTTTGGGGCCAGTCTGGGTCAGCTGTCCCAGTTGTGCCTCCTCCCAGCTTTTTGTGCACCTCCTTACTGTCAGAGTATGGGAATCTGAAAAGTCCTTGACTTATTGTAAGTACTGCAACTACTTAGCCACAACTAAAAACTTCAGTGTGTTATCAACATTATTCTCATACCAACTCCAAAGCACAGCACTATACCAGCTATCGAGAAGAAAAAAAAGAAAGAAAAAAGTTATGTGAAAATGAATTGCAAAATAAAGAAAATAAAGAAAATGGCAAAAATTAGCAAAATTCTCTTGCTAATCATTACTACAGGAAACAAAGCTAGTAAAGTCTAAAGTCTAAATACTTTATATTCTCTGAGAGCACATCAAAGTTGGTATCCAAAACTGAAAAGAATGAAACATGGATAGAAATCTTGATGTCAAAAATCTTGACATCTAAGCCTGAGCTAGTCACTCCTATGTCTTTTTTTAATGAAGGTAACATTCACATCAACTTGTCCTGAGACAGATCAGATGCATTTCATTCTAAAGTTGCCTATTTCTATCCACTGATTACAAAACGAAGCCTAGAGTGGATTCTGTGATCCAAAACTGAAAAGAATGAAACATGGATAGAAATCTTGATGTCAAAAATCTTGACATCTAAGCCTGAGCTAGTCACTCCTATGTCTTTTTTTAATGAAGGTAACATTCACATCAACTTGTCCTGAGACAGATCAGATGCATTTCATTCTAAAGTTGCCTATTTCTATCCACTGATTACAAAACGAAGCCTAGAGTGACTAGCAAGGGCTTAGATATTTAGCTTTCAGCAAGGTGAGTTGACCTTCTCTGGCTGCCAGATGCCCACCCAGCTTCTCTCTCACCCATCTCCTCAACAGGACAAGGGGAAAAAATAAGATGAAACACCTCATGGATAGAGATAAAGACAGGGAGATCACTTACCAGTTACCATCATGGGCAAAACAGACTTGACTTGGGGAAAATTTATTTAATTCATTGTCAATTAAAATAGATTTGGATATTGAGAAATAAAGACCAAAACTAAACCACTTTCCTCCCACTCCACCCTTTTTCCCATCTTAGCTTCACTCTTTTGTTCCTGACACTCCCATCTCCCTGCACCCTGAGCAGTGCAATGGGGATGAGGAGTAGGGGGTTGCAGTCAGTCCATGACAGTTCCTCTCTGCTTCTCCTTCCTTCTCACACCTTTTCCCTGCTCCAACATGGGTCCATCCCATGGGCTGCCACCATTCAAGAACTGCTCCTGCCCAGGTCCTCTCCACAGGCTGCAGCCCTTCAGGATACAACTGATCCAGAGTGGACTCTCCACCAGCTACAGTTCTTGTCGGGAGAACTTCCTACAGCATGGGCTTTCCATGAGCTGCAGCTTCTTTCAGGAAATATCCACCTGCTCTGACGTGGTCCTCTCCATGGTCTGCAGGGAGATACCTGCTCCACTGTTGTATCCTCCACAAGCTGCAGGGGAATCCCTGCTCTGGCACCTGGAACACCTCCACCCCTCATACTTCTCTGACCTTGGTGTCTGCAAGGCTGTTTCTCATGCTTTTTTCCCTTCATTCCTCTTTTCACACTGCTGCGTAGTGTTTTGCCCTATGTTTTTTTGCTGATGGTCTCAGCTTTATCCCTGTGGCTGATCTGTTGCAGAGATGGCTAGAACTAGCTGGAACCAGCTGCACACAGAATGGGCCGCCCCTGGTCTCATCCCATGGGGGCCACCCCTGAAGTCCCCCCACTGACAGAACATTAGTATAGATACCCAATGCAAAACAGCATAGATACAGCACCTCAGACTCCGGAAAGAAATGCCCCTAAACATTGGACACTCAGAATTGGTATTCATAACTGTCTTTTAGAGCATAAACTGTGGGTTGTCTGCTCATCTGCAGGATAACTTCAGGCTGTGGACATACTATGGTACATTATCAACTTAAAATACTGCTTTTTCAAATAAGACATATAACTCCACCAGCATATGTTATTTTAATGCTTTTTATCAATATTAATTGTGCTTTTCAGTTGTGGAAGAATCACATTAATCTTTTATGCAACCAGTTGTACCTAGAGTAAAGACAAAGATCATTCCAGACTTCTTAGATACAAAATGCCAGCAGGCATATATGTTTGCTCATGAAGAAATGTTAGAAGACAGTAAATATTCCTTCCCCTTCTCCTCTTCCCATATTTCAATTATGTGTGCACCTTATTTCACTGAAGAAGGATACTCCCCTGTATACAACTGCAAGACACCCACTCCAAACTTCAATGACAAAGGAGCCCAAGGCTCTATCCTTCTGTCCTGACAAGCATACATGCTGCAGCTCCCTGAGCAGTATTAATGTGCATAGCCTCAGTGCCTACATGTTACTTTTTTTAGTAGTAGAATCTGACAATAGTAATGCTGGAGAAAGCTGAAACCTGCCTGTCCTCTTGCCTTTGTTAAATGGGCAGTGACTTATCTCACCAATATCAGTGGATGCACTTGTCAGCCTGGTTAAATGGAGGAAGCATTTAAAACAAAATACATGTGGAAAGTGGCTGAAAAAATTGAAGTCACTGTCCCAAACAGGAATTCAATAAAACATCTGAGAACAAATTCAAAATAAGTTCCCTGGAGCTGTATAAAATATGTGGGAGCTGTATTCCACCTTGTGCAATGGTGTGTGCTTGTATGTGAAATGAGGAAAAAGGCAACAGGAAATCAGAAGAAATCAAAGATTCATGGAGTTTAAAACAACTGTGGACAAGTGCTTGTACTAACTGAAAAGGCTGGTTAGAAAACTGAGAAAGAGGAAGTTGTTTCCTCTGGCTTGATAAGACCATTTGACTTGTGAAAATCAAAAGGACTGAACCCAAAATAACAGTTCCATCAGTGATTTCTCTTAGCAATTGAAACAACTTGTAAGCCCGAGAAGATTGGCTACCTGTTCAAGGAAAAAACAACCAAACAAAACGAAAAAAACCCAACCAAACAAAAAACCCATATCAAGTTTATTTAGATTATTTAAAAAAACAGAAATAGTATACTATGTCCCTCCCCAAAATTATTTAGAATGTGATGTACAAATAAGAAGCTGTACACTTTCTTCAAAATGCTGCTTTGTTCATTGATAAGAATTTCTTGCTGCTGCAGTCACTGATATATCTAACCTTTCCTCCCCTTCACCCTGCAAATCTGTCTGCTATAAGCTAGGAAAAAAAAATCTTTCAGACATATATGGAATAATCACTGGGAGAGGAGAGGCTTAGAAATCAAACTTACATTCACGCTCTAAGAACAGGATTGAAGCAGGGTGGAATGCATCTAATGTACAACGAGTCTGTACCATGGCAATTCCCTAGGCAAGCCTAGGTGTTGGCAACATCAGGGGACCTTGGCGTGCTGACTCTGGGAGAAATTGCGTGAAGGGTGGAGCAGAGTGGAGACATCGCGGCCACGCTCTGTGAACAAGGGAATCTAAAGGTATACAGTGTGTACATTAATAAGCTGCACATTTGATGCCCTGGGTCAGTAGTCTGTCAACTTTTGATGAAATGCTGTACTTGGAGTGAACTTTGCTTATTATAATATCATTGTAATACCAAAACGCACACCCATCTCAAAAATTACCCACCTCCCAAGGTGCAACCATCCCTCAATGAGCGTGCACACTGAATTTTTCCTAGTCTGTGCCTTTAAATGCGAAGCGAGAGAATTTTGGACCAATTTTGATAAAGCTATGTATCACTCAAGTTCCACCTGCAAAGTAAAACGCTATGAAATAGTTTGAAAAGAGCTGGATGTCAGGGAAGATGCCATCGCTTTTGACCTTTAGGATCTGCCAACAGGCTGACCCTCTCTTCCCCCCCCATTGGGACGCCTTTTGGGTAAGATTCGAACACTCGGCTATCCCGAGTGAATCCCCGGGAATTTTAGGAATCTCTATAGAGTTGCTTTATTACCCCGTGCGTGTGTAGCCTGACCATAATTAATCGCACGTGCTTTGCAGACAGTGAATTTATCACCAGAAATCTAAAAGAACTTGTGCATCTGTTGCTTCAATAAATCGCACTATTGATTGACTCAGCCGTGTGTGTGCTGTCCCTGAACGCGACCGTACCTCTGAGTGCGGCCGTGTGAATTCAGGTCCGACTGAGCAGGTAGTGTGATGTTAATAGTGCATCCGGGCCCGTGAGAGTCCAACAGAGGGTCAGGTGCGACCGGACTACTAACGCTGACTTTGGGCATCATTCAGAACCTGAGCTCAGCCGCCCCCAGTCCCTCTGATAT
>NW_010556749.1:5592-20970 GCF_000687285.1 Phaethon lepturus
TCTAAACAAAAACAGATCAAAAATCTAAAATATTAAAATTTATCTGACTTTTAAATTAATATAATTATTATAATGAGACCAACGTAATCCTGATTCGCTTAAATTTGTTTCATTATTTCAGTCAGCTAGAAAACACTTTCCTGTTCTCTCCGTCATATACAAGAGAAATTAAAAATATTTTTTAAGCATTGAGAATTGCTAGAGAATCTCAAAATCGTGCTTTTGGCTAATACCAACAACATAACAGTCATATTCCTCATACAAAAGAGATCTTTTTCAACTACTGGATTTATAAAATATTGTTAAATTGTACTTAATGGCAGTTGCATGAAACACCACAATGTTCTAACTGTATTACTTTTACTATACACAGAAAAAATAAATTACAAGTAATCAGTGAAATGACACAGCAGGAAAAACCATGCAAATGCAAAATTAATCAATTTAGAATTTGTAGCTGTGTGCTTCTGCTTTTCACCATTTTTCTTTTGCTTTACCCTGTCGCATTGTTTGCTTTTCAAGTCTAGTATGGAAACACCACATAAAGAATCTCTTCACCTTTGAAGCTTTCAACTTCTTCACCCCTATAATTTTCCATATGTCATGTAGTAGCTATTACTCGTGGCTCCTGCAACGTCAGTGTTAGTGAAACCACAGGAACATGACAGTGTGTGTCTGTGCCTAAAGGCTCTGTGGCCTATCAAAGTGAGGTAAATGTTAGGAAGCATCAAAGCATATAATTATCTCATCAGGAAATAATAATCTGGATAATATGGACTTGCCATTTCCTAAATTAAATGTATTCAGCCAGAGGAGACTTTAAAGACTAGGAAAGGAAACAGTCAGTAACAGTTCTCAACTTGTTTAACAGAAAACAGATTAAGAAATCTGTCCCAGAATCTGGGGTTTTATTTCCATGTCAAATATTGGAGGCACTTATTAAAAGCATAGGAGTTCTTCCTTGTTTTTTTTGTCTTTTCCTCCTCTCTTTTCTTCCTTCATCTGGTACTTTCTTTGCACTGCTATTACTGCTATGGGCTTGGAGTTAGAAAATCAGGTGGAAAAATCTCCTTTTTTCTTCATTAATATGGGACAAGGTGTTTGAGACTAAAGAATGGGAAATACCATGTTATACAGGGTGTCTGACAGCCATTAGATAACACCATGTATTTATCTGTTTTTCAGTAATTAAATAGTTTAATCTATGTTAGCTGTCTCTGAAGAATAGCCATTGGAAGGTTAAAAGCTTATGGGTAAGAATCAGAAACCAAGGCAACAAGGGGAACCTCGTGGTTGTTATCTACTGCAGGCGGCCCAAGCAAGGAGAACTTACTGGCGAAGCCTTCTTACTCCAAGTACAGGAAACATCACGCTCAAAGGCTCTCGTCCTACTGGGGGACTCAACCACCCTGACATCTGCTGGAAAAGTAGCAAGGGGAGCTGTAGGCAATCCAGGAGACACCTGGAATGTACGGAGGACAACTTCCTATGCCAGGTGGTAGGCAGCCCTACCAGAGGGGATGCCATACTGGACCTGTTAGTCACTAATGCATGTGAGCGAATTGGTGACATGAAGACTGGAGGCAGCCTGGGTTGCAGTGATCATGCACTGGTGGAGTTCACAGTCCTGAGGGATATGGGGCCAGGTGACAAGTAAAGTCAGGGCCCTGAGTTTTAGGAAAGCAAACTTCCAGCTCTTCAGGGAGTTAGTCAATAGGAGCCCCTGGGAAAGTGACCTCAGGGACAAGGGAGCACAACAGAGCTACCAGATCTTTAAGGATGTTTTCCTTAGAGCGCAAGAGCTCTCGATCCCCAGGTGCAAGAAATCAGGAAAAGAAGGCAAGAGGCCAGCATGGTTGAGTGGAGACCTGATGGGCAAACTGAAGGACAAGAAGGAAATGCACAGGCAGTGGAAGCAGCGACAGGTGTCCTGGGGAGTACAGGGACACTGTCTGGTTGTGTAGGGATGGGGTCAGGAGGGCCAAGATATGGCTGGAACTGAAGAATATGAAGGTTTTCTACAGTTACGTCATCCAGAAAAGGAAGGCCCAAGAAAGCTTACCCCCTTTTATTGAGCAGGACTGGCAAACTGATAACAACAGATGAGAAGGCTGAAGTACTCAGTGACTTCTTTGCCTCAGTTTTCTCTGGCAAACTCTCTTCCCACACCTTTTGAGGGGATGGCCTGCGAGACAAGGACTGGAGGAGCAAAGTCCCTCCCACTGTAATAACAGATCAGGTTTGAGACCATCTGAGGAACCTGAACATGCACAAGTCAATGGGATGTGACGAGATGCATCCCAGAGTCCCAAGGGAATTGGCTGATGTAGCTGCCAAGCCACTCTCCACTGATATTGGAAAAGTCATGGCAGTCACGAGAAGTCCCTGGAGACTGGAAAAAGGGAAATATTGCACTCATCTTTAAAAAAGGTAAGAAAGGAGGACTCTGGGAATTACTGACTTGCCAGCCTCACCTCTGTGCCTGGGAATATCATGGAACAGGTCCTCCTAGAAGCTCTGCTAAGGCACACAGAGGATAGAGAGGTGGTTCGAGACAGCGGGCATGGCTTCACCAAGGGCAAGTCCTGCCTGACCAACCTAGTGGCCTTCTAGGATGGAGTGATCACATCAGTGGACAAGGGAAGAGCTATGGATGTCATCTATCTGGACTTCTGTAAGGCCCTTGACAGTGTCCCCCACAACATCCTTCTGTCCACATTGGAGAGAGATGGATTTAGTAGGTGGATGTGGAATTGGTTGGATGTTCGCATTGGGAGGGTAATGGTCAATGGCTAAATGTCCAGATGGAGACTCGTGACGAGTGGTGTCCCTCAGGGGTCTGTACTGGGACCAGTACGGTTAATATCTTCACCAATGACATAGTGTGATCAAGTGTACCCTCAGCAAGTTTCCAGATGACACAAGAATAGTGTGGCTGACATGCCTAAGGGACAAGATGCCATCCAGAGGGACCTGGACAAGCTTAAAGAATGGGCCTCATGAGGTTCAACAAGGCCAAGTGCAGGATCCTGCACTGGGTCAGGGCAACCCCTGGTATCAGTTCAGGCTGGGGGATGAAGGGATGGAGAGCAGCCCTGCCAAGAAGGACTTTGGGGTACTGGTGTGTGAAAAGCTGGACATGAGCAACCTGATCTATTTGAAGATGTCCTTGCACATTGCAGTGGGGTTGGACTATATGTCCTTTAAAGGTCCCTTCCATCCCAATGGTTATATGATTCTATGAGCCAGCAACATGTGCTTGCAGCCTAGGAGGCCAACTGTATCCTGGACTACAGCAAAAGAAGCGTGGCAAGCATGTCAAGGGAGGATTCTGCCCCTCTGCTCTGTTCTAGTGAGACCTCAGCTGGATTACTGCATCCATCTCTGGAGCCCTCAGCACAGGAAAGACATGGGCCTGTTGGAACAGGTCCAGAGGAGGGCCACAAAAATACTCAGAGGGATGGAACACCTCTCCTATGAGGACAGGCTGAGCGAGTTGGGGTGGTTCAGCCTGGAGAAGAGGAGGCTCTCAGGAGACCTTATTGCAGCCTTCCATTTCTTAAAGGGAGCTTAAAAGAAAGATGGGGACAGACTTTTTACTGGGACCTGTAATGACAGGACATGGGGTAATGGTTTTGAACTAAAAGAGGGTAGATTTAGTCTAGTCTAATGAAGACATTTTTCACAATGAGGGTGGTGAACCACTGGCACAGGTTGCCCAGAGAGGTGGCAGATGCCCCATCCCTGGAAACATTCAAGGTCAGGTTGGACAAGGCTCTGAGTGACCTCATCTAGTTGAAGATGTCCCTGCTCATTGCAGGGAGGTTGGACTAGATGACCTCTAAAGGTCCCTTCCAACCCAAAGATTCTATGATTCTGTGATTATGTTTTCTCTTCTTGCCTTCTGTTCCAGTCACAGAGGAGATGCTTATTACTTTACCCATTAAATATAGTTGTTGGCTTTTGCTTTTAACTCATATATTTAATTTTATTTAAAATTTCATTATATTTTTTTTATGCTGTCTAGAATATTTTAATACTGAGAGCAAGAAATCATGCTTTTTGTCAATTGCTAGAGGGAAATGCCTGCAAGATCACACTACTGTAATATGCAATAAAAGAACCTGCAAAATCCTTTATAATGGAGGTATAGTGTATGAATGGAGTCATCATACGTCTTCATGTCAGAACAGCTGCACTATTCACTGACACACAGACCTCTCCATTAGCTTAAGGCCCTTTACACACTGAAGCCATTTGAATTCATTCTTTGACCCTGGAAAAAACTCAGTGTTTGACATATTAATGCTCTTCTGGCTCCAGGAGAATATCACAAACAAAATCTTTTGATTTGCCAAAAAAAGGGATTATGACACTTCTAGGGACAACAGGAAAATGACCTGTATTTTGTAATTTTCTACAGATAAAATTAGACATTGGATATAATATTTTTAAAAAAAAAAAGAAAAAAAAATTACTGGTAATATAAAAAGATTAGGAAAAAAACCTGTAGTCTAGCTATAACCTTTTTCTAAGGGGTTCAGAGAACTTTTTAAGATTTGAGTGAAATGTGAATGCATTTTGTAGGATGAAAAACACCTTGATACTTTCAAATTCTGTGTAGATATCAATGACTGTTCAATCAACAGTAGATTTGAAATTAAAAAATGCATTCCAAAAGTTTCTGGGATACTTTAATACAGGTATCAGCTCCTCAAGATACAGTATTTTGGAAAATTTATATCATGCATCTCATCTCTAAGTATTTTAAATTTCTAGGTCTCATATGTTCATTTAGGAATAAGAAAGGCCATAAAATGTTGTCTTTTATGTGTTTTATCAAGGATGTTACAGCATATATGTTAAAATATTCTTAGTTCTATAACTGGATTGGACAGAGAAAGAAATAATAATAAAAAAAAAGAGCAGGGGAAAGGGATCAAATGCAGAATCTAAAACATTAAAGGTAAGAAAATCAGGAAGAAGAAAAATGATTAGTACTTTTTGGAACTGATTCTAATTTTCCTCAAGTCAATCATAAACCTGAGAATAAATTAGCAGAAATCAGATCAGACCCTAAATCAGGTAATTGACTGGGATTTTTAGTTCTCTGTAGGCACTAGCAGGCTACCAACCAGGGACTGTCCAATTGTTGTAGCTACAGTAGCAAAACTCAAAACTACTTTCTACCCTCTGAGGATTTGATCTGTTGTTTTGAAATTCCACAGTTACTGAATTAGAGGTCATGGAAAAACAAACAGAAAAACCTGAATCACTCTGAGTTTCCACTGTGTCATTTAGTTGTTGCTTTAAAATCCCAGGCAGAGTGAAACAAACCAGCTTAGTGAGGGATCCCAGTGGAGCACTGTCCCTGACAAAAATAGTCATGTAAAATGAGTTTCTGCACCTTCTTCTTGCTCATGTATCTATCCCTGGTTTGGAAACATGGAAATACTATAGTCAGAGTAATTTTTTAGTCAATTGGTATCTGTAAAGATGCAAATAAGAAGTTACATAATACTGTGTTTTCTGATAGAGCATATTTTGAAAGAAAGTTCATGTCACTCTGCAAATTGGAATTGTCTCTATTTTTGAATATCACCATCATAGTAGTTTATATTTTTATGTTCTGTTGCAATCTTTAAAGATTAGAAAACTGTTGTCTTTTGTTATGCTTATTTAGGGGTAGTTTTAGTATGTCAAGCTTCTGACCAACTGAGGTCCCACCTATGCTTCTTGCACACAGTTTATTTTTCCTATAATACTAGGCATAAGTTCCTGTAATATTTATTTCTTTCAGTTTAATCAACCCTAAAATATAGATAAATGCATTCTCTGTTGTATCTTAATTCAGCCTGGTTTAAAGCACTTAGATCTTACAGGCAGTGTATGTATGATTAGGAGAGCCAGTTGCATCCAAAGTGGCTGAAAGTGATTAGTAGCAAAAACTGAAAGGAAGAATATCAGAGATGGTAAGAGTATGAAAATGAGTCCATGCTGGGCTAAAGGTTTCCAGAATGCAGTAATTGAGAATTCATTTTCAGTAAAAGGCTGATTCTCGTATGCAAATTCTTGATCTATTTGGTATCCAAAAAATGCAGGAATAAGTTCTACAAAGTTAGCTTGCACCACGTTCTAAAAACTACTAATTTTCTTTAAAACTGATATTTGGCAATGCAATTTGCTCCCCTTAGTTTTTATAAGAAAAGGGAGAATTCCCTAGTTGCATCTGTATGTCATTCATAATTTTATATTGAGCACATTTTTTCAGGTTTAAAATGTTATTTAGTCTTTTATGCCTTTGATCTCTTGTAGCCAGAATATTTTCTGCTTCCACTATCGCTTCATCTTCGTGAGACTGTTTAACCGGAACTATGAACAATGTTCAAGTGACACCATGGATTTATGTACTTGCATAATTACATGTTCTGGGTTTTTTTTTTTTCCTTTGCACTCCTAACATTTCTTAGCTGGCTTTGGGGTTTTTTTGGTTGGGATTTTGTTTTACATATTGACAAACTTTATCTCCTTTTTGACAAAGCCATGCCATTTCTACTATATTCAGGAAAGTACACGTACAGGATATCCAAAACATGAATAGCTTCCTAGAGTAACAGCTTATTCTCACATCATAACACTCAAGTCCCAGTAACATCTGCTGTACACACTTGGGTGCACTCAGCTGTGGTTTCTTCATGATACTTTTTAACAACCTGTGATCTGTCTGCACAAATACCTCGTGCCCAAAGGTGAGGAAAGTAGAATTACTCCATTTTGAAGAATGCAGCCAGGAGCTACTTTCCTGAACATATCTGTCCTTGTTTGTATCTAGAAAATGCTATCATCTCTGAATGCTGCTCTTCGAAGTCCTTAAAAAGCAGTATGGTATGATTACATTCTAGGCTACTACAGTGGATGATAGTACTTCAGGATCAGTGACTCACATATGTATTTAATTACTTTATTAAGTATTAGCTCCTGATTCCCAGTTATTCCTGTGTTGCATCCTTTTTGTGATACTCGATTATTCTCAGGCTTTTGATTGATTTTTGTAAAGTAAATTACTGGCCTCCTTTCATATTCTATGGCCTGGATATATTTGTAAACATCTTTCTGGTTCTCAGTACCTTAAGAGAGTTTTTCAGAATCAAAAGATAATCTGAAGAAGGTGGCTGTAAGTCTTTTCAGCTTCAGTTTTACCTAAAATGTTTTCTGAAAAACTGCTTAATACAACTGCATCTCCATACCATTGTTAGGGGTTGCCTCTAATTTAAGTAAGGATATAATCTGTTATGATCAAGATGCTTGTACTTCCCTTCAAAGGCTAGTTTACTTTATATCAGTAATGACTCCCAGGCTCTGTTCTTACCCAAAGCCCTTTGTACCAACAATAGTTGCCAAAAGGCATGTGAAACAGTGCCAGGCTGTTCCGATGACACTGATACTTTGCATGTAAAAATACATGCAGTCAGCAGTTTAATCAGGTAAATCATGTAGAGTGTCCTCAATAGCTGGCAAATGTTAGTAACTATTTTTCATTGTTTTTTTGAATGGTTTTATATAAATTAATCTGAACATTTTCTCACACTACTACATTTCTGTTTTTATCTATGCTAGTTGCAGTAGTGATATTGAAGTATTATACTTTTTGCAGGTTTTTTAGTTCCTTTTTCATGAAAAAACCCTTCATTTTGAATATGCCACTATGCATGTGGATACTTTATATTTTGCTACAATTCTCTCTACAATCCCTAACGAGTGTTTTTCCTTTCTTTCCCATTCAGAGAATACCTTGAAATTATCCGACTGCTTTCTTATCCAGCAACTATATCTCAGAGTAAAACATTCTTGTGTGTGTTTCTTATTGGAGATCTTATATTAGCCCACTGCCCTCATTATTAGAGTCATTATGAGACATCATAAACACTTTTCCTCCATTTGGTTGAAATTAATATTGCTATTTTTCAGCAATAACTGAATTAGCCTCCAACCTGCCAGCCTAACTGCAAATACGGCATTTGAATGGTCTTTCCAATATGTGTTCATTAAGGTTCTCTGGATATGTTTTTTATAGGCTATAATCTCTTATCCATTATAGCTCTGAATCTATTCGGACAACACCTGGACTGCAGATGCTTTAGTGACAATGGACACAGATGAGGTTGGGGTCACTAAAGACATTCTTTGTCTCAGTCTTCATCAACAGGGGCTTTAAGGCCCCTGTGAACAGTGACAGGGTTCAAGGTTGAGAAATACCAGCAGTGGACAGGGAGAGAGTTGGGGATTATTTCACAGAATCACAGTATCATTAAGGTTGTAAAAGACCTCTAAGATCACCAAGTCCAACCACCAAACCAACACCACCATGCCCACTAAACCATGTCCTGAAGTATCATGTCTACAGGTTTTTTGAATACTTCCATTGGTGGTAACTCCACTACCTCCCTGGGCAGCCTGTTCCAATGTTTGAGCACTCTCTCAGTCAAGACGTTTTTCCTGATATCTAGTCTAAACCTCCCCTGGTGCAACTTGAGGCCATTTCCTCTCATCCTATAGCTAGTTACTTGGGCGAAGAGGCCAACACCCTCGTCGCCACATCCCCTTTTCAGGTAGTTGTAGAGAGCGATAAGGCCTCCCCTCAGCCTCCTCCTCTCCAGACTAAACAACCCCAGTTCCCTCAGCCGATCCTCATAAGACTTGCGCTCCAGACCCCTCACCAGCTTCGTTGCCCTTCTCTGGACACACTCCAGCACCTCAACATCCTTCTTGTAGTGAGGGGCCCAAAACTGAACACAGGATTCAAGGTGCGGCCTCACCAGTGCCGAGTACAGGGGCACAATCACTGCCCTACTCCTGCTGGCCACACTATTGCTGATACAGGCCAGGACGCTGTTGGCCTTCTTGGCCACCTGGGCACACTACTGTCTCATGTTCACGTCAGCTGTCAACCAGCACACCCAGGTCTTTTTCTGCTGGACAGCTTTCCAGCTATTCCTCTCCTAGCCCATAGAGTTGCATGGGGTTGTTGTGGCCGAAGTGCAGGACCCTGCACTTGGCCTTATTAAGCCTCATACAGTTGTCCTCTGCCCAGCGATCCAGCCTGTCCAGATCCCTCTGCAGAGCCCTCCTACCCTCCAGCAGATTAACACTCCTGCTCAACTTGGTGTTGAGCTGGTATACCAGCTATCAGGAAGGAACTTAATTCTATCCCAGCTAAAATCAGGACAAGTAGTAACAATTATTGCAGTATTTCCTGAAGCAAATCTGATGTCTTTACAAGTTGAATGACTTTCTGTGTGGAGCTTTCACATAATATATCTTTAGAGCCTCTATTCTACTTCAATAATTGCCCACAGTCATACCTTTAGTTTTAGTTCCCATGCTGTATCTGTTTACTGCATTACCAGGTGTTCCTTTCCCCACTCCTCCTACCTTCTAAATACTTTATTTTCCTTTCTGTAGGTCCTGGTAGTCTGACTGCTACCACTACTTCTTGTTAATCACATGAAATTCCATCCAGAAGATATAAGCTAGCTCCAAATATTCAGTTATCCTTACATGAAATAACATAACAGCTGTGGAAGTACTAGTTCAGCTAACCACTTATCCCAAGCGAGTTGCCTGGTTTCTCAGCAAGATTATTGATTGCTCAGTTAAAGTAAAGCACTGCACTGACTCAGATGTAGCATATGTAGTTATGGAACTAGCTCATGTATAATTCAGTTAGATGTCTGTTAATTGCACTATATTACCTGGAGCAGATATTACCTATATTTCTAAAAATAAACAGGTTTTGTTTAAAATTAAAAGAAAAATCTTACGGAGAGAGTGCAAACCATGAAAATGGCATCCAAGCCACAGTTGATAGTATAGATTGTTTTAGAAAAATAAAGCAAGAGATGAAATAACCACATACTTTTACTCATTGTAAAGAAATATCAGCATGTCACTTGGGGCCAAGAAGAATGGACCTATTTGTCCCTATTTGAATATGGTCTTTCATTAGACATGTGGCTGGAATTTTCAAAGATTATATTATTTAAATCACATTAATTAAAATATATTAAAATAGATCACTCCTCAATGAGAAAAGCATTTTAAAAAATATGCTCCATTCTGTCCCTTATTCTATGCCTTCATTCCCGTGTTAGACCCATCTACTGTTTTCCAGTGAGTTCACAAATCTTGACTATTGAACTGAAACAATAAGCAGAGTCGTGTATACAAAAAAATATAGAAGTTGCTGTATACAGTAACTCAACATAGCTAGCTCACAGTATGAGGTCTTTGCTTTTTGTTTCCCTGTGACTACCACCACTTTTATCCAAGGAATTGCTTAAGTAAAATGTTACAGAATAGCAAGAAAGTTTTGAAAATGTACAACACTTAATTAAAAGCAGGCAACTCCTGCATCATTTAGGCTGGGAGTCAACATGATTCCATGTTCCAGTTTCAGCCATGACTCTGACTTTGGACAACTTTGTTGACTTTTTCTCCTTGTTCCTTATTCAGCTCAGCTGCACAGCTGAGTAAAAAGCAAGTTACAGTGACAGCCAGCTGCTATGCCTAACACATACTCTCTGGGGAAATAAATTGAAAAGGAATAGGGAGGGATCAGAACACACTAAACCACCTACGATTTCAAAATAGACAATTGCAGGTAGCAAAGAAGTGTCTAAATAACGTACACAATCTGAGTGTCCTTAGTGGGCATCACCAAGATTTTTCTTCTTGACCAGGTTTTTATTCTCAAGAAAAAACACTGTTGCTGACATTTTCTTATGAGGTGACAAAGCACTGTTTAATACCTGGCACTTGGATTCTACCTTCTGTACATCCTGTTTTCTGCTTATGATAATAAACGTGTTTCATTTAAAACTGTGTCAGGGCAAACAGTGCTAGTGTTTGGCAGCATATGTGTAGTCACTGAGCTATGAGCAGTAAAATTCTGTAACAATGTAAAATCTTGCTAAAGATCCCACTGTCTTTCTAATCAGAATGGATTTAAACAGTGTGAGTGAGAGGAGTTTCAATGCTCCATCACTGAGCAATATCAGGATTGAGACATACTGGCACAGCAGTGTGGAGAGCAGATAACTGCTGATACCCTTTTTATAGCAGACACCATTTCAACTTTGATAACGTTCATCATCAAGTTGGCCTTGTGAACAGTGATAGCTTGTGTGTTTGCCAATGGGATTAATACCACCTATTCTGGGTTTTGTGCCGAATGAGGAGGAAGTGTAGCCTGCTGTTGCAGATTTTGTAAATACATATGACTTCAAGCAAATAAACAAATTTAGAATTAGGTGCCTAAAATTAAGTATCTGAATTAGTGGTTAATAAATGACTACACAGTGGGCTGTTGTGTTGCTCTAGGACAAAGTAAAAACCCTAATTTTTTTACAAAAAACAAGAAATATGGGGGTTTTTTTGTGTGTTACCTGATGCAGTTTATTTCTCAGTCCATGATGAACCTATTTAGTAAAGAGAACAACCATAAGGTCCCCATGAAGGAAAGGCAGTAGGCAGTCTCTCTCATAGTGTGCCTTGCACATGTTCACAGGTTTCACACTCTTCTTAGTCTTTAGCTTAGTCACCAATGACAGGTCACAACTGTAAGGATAGCTGTATTTCAGCTTGGTCCCTCAATCAATCCCCCGTTTGTTTTCACTGCCATGGGTGCTAGCAGTGTAATTCTGGGACTGTGCCACAACCACCAAATGTTTGTTTTGAAAGTAGTTTTTGGGGTAAGTGAAGCTAAGTAGCGTGCTTTTTCTCAACCTGCTTCATAGCACTAAATACAATTGTGAACAGTTTATTGCGGAATTATTCGTCTTACACACTTAAGACAGCAGAAGACAACGTACTTCTGTGAAGCATCTTGCCCGAGTATGGTGATTTAAATTCTGTGATGCCAACACATTTTAAAGCACATGGTTTTAGTGTCATTGTTATCTAACCCTTATTTATATCTTATAACTGGCAAACACTGAGGTACAGAACAGAACTCTGCAGCATACAGATACAGCTGAAAACATAACAGCCCAAACATTTTCATTTCGGAATGAGCTAGGAACCTGATTTATTAAATGTACTCTATCAATGTTACACCAGCGATGGTTACAGAACACTTTACATTGTAAGAATGTATAATGACGATTCCTCCTTAAAAAGAAAGAGGATTTTTTACAATATGCTTAGTATTTTTCAATATGCTGGGCTGTGTAGAACAGATAATAAGTTGAAAATTAAGACTGTCAGCAGTACATTTTACAGATGAGCACATAAGCCAGTCAAATCCAGAATGTATAATGAATTTTTTGTTTGGATTCTTCTGGGGGGAAGAAGAGCTGAGCTGGGTGGTTAACTTTGGGGTTTTGTTCCCTTGTTTTGTGGAAGGGGCAAGAAAGAGAACCTCATGGGGGAAGGGAATTGAGCAGTTCATTACAGCTTTAGAAAGCATCCCTAGAAGTACTGCGACAGAAATAAAAATATTCTTTACCATTATCTTGCAATTTAAACTACTATAATAAATATTCAATAGACAGAAATCTAAAGCCCTTCATCAGTACATGCAAATCATTTTTACAGCGATAACTGCAACATGATAAATGTTCTTGGCATTAAACACAGATGTCCAACTACTTTATGAAGAAAAATTCTTTAGTTTTTTTTAGATCCATCTGAAAATGTACATTGTATTATCACTCACTGTCATTATTTTCAGGTTTTAACTACTCAAACAAATATTTATCAAATATTTTCTTTGATGATTGGCAGCATGTTCTACTGAGTCCATATTCTGGCTCCCTTATTCACAGTTACTGGATATATTCTCCATGTATACTTTACTTGCATTGAGCTGGACATCTTGAGGAGCAAAGTGCTATTCAATAAAAGGAAGCCAGAACATGACTCCAAATGCTCATGTAATTGGGCATTTGGTCATGATTTATCAGAAAACATTTTCAGAGAGATGTTAAATAATCATGCAACTCACATTTTACACTGTTTTAGTTATGTCAGATGTAGAACATTATTCTGAGAGAGGGTGGGGGATTAGTAGGAGATGACAACTAAATATCTAAGGTAAGAAAAATAAAAAAAAAAATCCATGTAAAAAGGATAAGAACGTTAGGCCTGGACTAGTGGATAAACAATGCCTGCCTTTTGATTCAGCCTCTAAATGATGAATAGATATTCTCGGTGAGATAGGTGGAAGTGATGTGGTAACAAAAACTAACAGGAAATCTGAACTAAATCTGAACTGATCTGAACTGAACAGATGAGCAGACAAAATAAAACAGGAAAAATAAACAATATTTGAAGTCTAATACATTCAAAATTAAAGACCAAAATGGATAAAAGTGATAGTTGGATGTTAGATCCTCATGAGGCTTTTATTGCTTTGATGAAAATATGACCCCCAGTCTCTTGCAGCTTTAGCACTTTACAGTGGAGAATCATGTTCATATTTTGTTCTTCAGTAAACTATAAATCTGATAATCTCTGAACACTTGGATTTGCCTCCAGTGTAACACCTATAATAAGATAGATTATTATTAATCTATAATAATAATAGATAAATTATTATTATTTATAATAATAATAGATAAACACATATGACAAAGCATATGGTTGGTATAATGTTAGCGTATCACACCGAAATTATTAGCGTGGATAAATTTCATCCACTGCATTCAATAACCCAAAGAATTTATGATGGAACTTTCTGTTGTTCATTCAGCCAGAACAGCACATTCATGTTTTTCTTATTGAACACATTCTTAAATTTGGTTGGACATAATGATCGTAAAGGTCTTTTCGAACCTTAATGATTCTGTGATTCTGTGATTTATATTGTAAAAGCATAGAGAATTCCTAGAATGGAGATCACTGACAAAAAATGTTACCAACTTTCCAGTAGATCATGTAGAAATAAGCATTATGCTGGTGCTTACAAGCAACTTCATACACTTATTTTCAGGCAATCACCATGACCGAGTTCACAGTTGCACAGAGGTCACAATTTTCATCTCAGGCCCTGACTCCACAGCTCAAAGTTGTGAGCACTTTATATGGCTATCTTTCTGAACTCAAATGGGATCTGGGAATCAGATACATTTCCAGCTTTTATTTCAATATACTTAGGATGAGTCCTTTTAAGATTTTGCTTCTGAGTCCCTTAAGTATGCATTTTCAGCATACCATGATTTAGAGGAGCTACAAAATATGAAATAAAGCTGCTTATGGCATCAGTGTAAGTCAGCCTGTAAGCATAAAGAGTATTGGAATTTATAGCCTTTCAATCCTTTTTCAATTAAGTAATTTATTTATTTCTGTGTACACCTGTTTTTGTAACCTCAGATAAATAAATACATGTACATAATAGTATCCTTGAAACTTATTTGAAGGTTTCTGAAGCTTATTATTAATGGGATTTGTAGCCAAACATCTCTGCTATTTGTAGTTAAAGGAGAAAATACTCGAATTATATATGCTTAAAGGAGAAGACACACATCTAAATCCTTCCTTTTACTCCTGTAGTAGTAGACGAGATTTTCTAGAGATGCTTCTCATCACTATTAATCTTCACTGTTACAGTATAAAATTACAGATAGTTCTCTTTATGTTATATAGAAAATTAATTAATTTTTTTGTGGAAACATTGCCATTCAATCAAGTTTCAGACTGTTTACACAGAAGTAGTCAACCTTCTCTTGCTGGATAATCTTGTGAAAAAAACTCCAGAATTTAAACTACTACTGTGGTGTATCATCAGGGTGGTGCCCCTGTGTACACGCAGTGCATTTTGTTATTAATTCCCTGGATGATTTAGGAGCTCCCCACTTTGTCTGCATAGAAGAGCCAACAAACCAGTCCAGCAGATCAACACTCCCACCCAACTTGGTGTCATCTGCAAATTTACTGAAGGTGCACTCGATCCCCTCATCCAGATCATCAGTAAAGATATTGAACAAGACCAGCCCCAGAACCGAGCCCCAGGGAACACCACTTGTGACCAGCCACCAACTGGATTTGACTCTGTTCACCACAATTCTCTGGGCTCGGCCATCCAGCCAGATCTTTACCCAGTGAAGAGTGCAGCTGTCTAAGCCACGAGCTGCCACTTTGAGAATGCGGGGGGAGACGCTGTCAAAGGCTTTACTGAAGTCCAGGTAGACAACATCCACAGCCTTTCCCTCATCCACTAGGCGGGTCACCTGGTCCTAGAAGGAGATCAGGTTGGTCAAGCAGGCCCTGCCTTTCATGAACCCATGCTGGCTGGGCCTGATCCCTTGGTTATCCTGCACATGCCCTGGGAACGCCCTCTAAGATGAACAGCTCCATTATCTTCCCCGGTACAGAGGTCAG
>NW_010556750.1:0-223 GCF_000687285.1 Phaethon lepturus
TCAGGGCTTCAGCTTTCCTAACCTGAACCCTGGCTGCTCGGCCAATTTTTCTGTATTCCTCCGGGGTTATCTGTTCTTGCTTCCACCCTCTGTAGGCTTCCTTTTTGTGCTTGAGTTCATTCAGGAGCTCCTTGTTCATCCATACAGGCCTCCTGGCATTTTTGCCTGATTTCCTCTTTGTTGGGATGCATTGCTCCTGAGCTTGGAGGAGGTGATCCTTGAA
>NW_010556750.1:624-4949 GCF_000687285.1 Phaethon lepturus
AGGCTGCTCTTATCTGTCTATAGAGAGCCTCATCAGCTCAGTCTTCCTGGTCGGGTGGCCTGCAGCGGACCCCCACTGTAATGGCACCTGTCCCTGCCCTCCATTTAGTCCTGACCCATAAGCTCTTGGTCGAGTCCTCACCCATGCTCCATGCACTCCAGCTGGTCGCTGGCACAGAGGGTGACACTCCCTCCTCCTCCTGTCCCCAGCCTGTCCTTCCTCAAGAGCCCGTGTCCTTCCATTCCAGATGAAACGAAATCCCATCCCCACCCCAGTGCACTGCAGCACTTTGGGGGTCTTCCTCTGTTGCTGCATCTAGCAGGGTGCCACCGAGGCAGAGGTGCCATCATCCCCACTCGCTGGCACCCCTCACCCACTGCTGGAGCCCGCCAGGTTGGGACGCAGCTCAGGTCCCCCGTGAGCTGCTGGGGAGGGGTCTGGCTCTGCACCGTTCTGCTGATGTGCTTTAGGGAGCTGCACGCCGCTGAGCCTGGGGATCCCGGCTCCTCCAGGGCTCGTCCATCCTCGTGGTGCCAGACTGAGGGGACGTCCCGTCTCTGTGCTCGCCCTCTAATCTTCTCTGTCCCTCATTTGCCTGGGCTCCCACAAGGCAGCCCAAATTGGCTCGGGTCTGCTGCAGGAGATTAATGGGTCTCTTTTCACACACCCCCTCGCCCCCAAATGCGCAGGGACCGAAAGTCTGCCAGGGAATTACATCCACGAACATAAGCAAGTTATTGAAAAGCCTTGCTGGAAGAAACATCAGGATCTAATTTCAGTGTGTGAGTGAAAATATTATTCTCCAGTGTGAGGGGAGAAGTGATGAAAGAACAAGAGGCTTTTTGAGACGAGTCGGGAACACCAAGTTACACCAGGACAAAAGTTGAGCAGTGATTTCCCAAACCCCAAACTTCCTGCAGAAAGATTTTGGTTGTGATTAAACCATTGTCAGGAGCTTCCTTCTAGGCCAGGGCGTGATTTCTGGCCCTGGGAGACTGCAGAGGAGGTTAGCCAAGGTTGGAGCAGGAGCCAGTGGATAGTTGGGAGTTTGCAGGGGCTGGGGGATGCCACGGGTGGGAGAGGCTGGGGCTGTGCCTGGTCCTGTGCGGTCTTTTTGAGTATGGCCTCGTCTGCTGTAGGATCAGGAGAGAGAACTGTGCTCGGGCACTGTGCTGGGGAGCAGCAGCAGAAGGTTGCACCACGCCACAGGTCTCCTGGAGTGTGGTCGGTGCAGCCAAAGCAGGTTTGCCGTGCAGAGGTAGGTGCATCAGACCCTCAGGGATGAGACTTGGCACAGCCCCCATAGGTCCCAAGGCTCAGTTGTCCTGCCGGGGGTGGCCCATGTCTGCTTTGGTGCCACGGCGCAGGGACGGGGCAGGGTGACAGAGAAAAAAACGCGGGGAGAGCGGGGCCTGCCGCTGCTGGTCCCTGCAAAAGGCCCGGGCAGGGGGAGGAGGTGTCGGGGCAGTGCCGGGGGGCCGAGACCCTGCTGCTCTTCCTCCCCACGTCTCCACACACGAGGCCCTGGGGCCGGCGCTGGCGCATGGCTGCTCTCCCCGTGGCGTGGGGTGTGTGGCACGTGTCTCCAGCAGCTCCCTGACAGAAGCCAGGCCCCTTCCCAGGCATGCTAATCCTCTCAAAGGCTCGCAGCCCGCAGTACAATAGCAGCCTTTCAAAGCCTGGCGCCCAGGAGAGCGGGGAAGATCACACGCGTCGCAGGAAAAGGCTGGGGGTGCGTAGAAGGACGTTTGTCTCCCTGAGCTAGGCTTTGGTTGCTCACGAGCTGCCTGCCTTTCATGTGCTTTCAAAGGCAGCACTGATGTCTGGAGAAGCAGCTCTTTCAAATTACAGAACTTCTCTGCCTGCCTGCCTTGTGCTGAGAGCTGTCATCCCAGGCAGAGAGCTGCAGGGGGAGAGATGCTCACATGGACACACACGCACACCATGGCGTGCACTTGGTGACACACGTACGGATGCTCTGAGCTGGGCTTGGAGCAGACCACCTCCGGGGGTCCCTTCCAGCCTCAGCTGTTCTGTCCCTCTGTGAATGGTTTTATCCTTTGCAGGAAATGCATGGAGATAGACCAAAATAGGCAACCGCACCCAGAGCCCAGCTCAGGCTCTTGTTGCAGTGCCAGGCTGCATGGAGATGTGGTGGGATGAGTTGAACCCCTGAATGGGTCGTATCTCTGCGGCTGTCCTGGGCAGGACTGGTGGTCCTGGAGTGGAGCTGCATGGGCAGGACCAGTCCAACCGCTGTGTGGGGCAGGACTGTGGGCCTGGGTCAAGATGGGAGAGAGGGTGGCTGGTGGGCTGCAATGCTTTGCCTTCCTGCTTGGCATCCACACCGAGACCTCCCTGGCACCGTATACACCATGTGCTCGGTGCTGCTGGCATGCAGAGGTGGGTGATGGGCTGTCCTGGCCTGGCCGCTGTGGTGGAGCTCTCAAGCTGTGGTCTATGCTCTCAAGCAAAGGGTAGAGGAGGTGAATGCCCTGGGGACGCTCTGGGGCAGCTCCAAGCCCAGGCTGGCGTCCTCTTCTGCGGCCCACAAGCTGCTCCCTGCCAGCGAACCCATGCCAGCAGCAAGACCCAGAGGGGCCCCGGGGGCTGCGCTTGGCTCTCGCTTGGCATCGCCTGCCCTGACCCGATGCCTGTGCCAACGGAGCTGCAGTGCCAGCAGGATGCAGCTGATGCCAAAGGGCTCCTTACCAAGAGACTGACCTGCCATGGCAGCACACCCCACATGTCCCAGTATGGCAGAGGCTGTGAGGGATGGTCTCTCTGCCCCTTTGCTCAGGATCCAGTTTTGGCCCATGGGGCAGTAGCTGAGGGCTGCCAGATCTGGGTGCAGGATGTATCTGACTGGAGGCAGCATGGGGTAAGAGATGCACGTGGGAGAAGCATCCCTGGGCTGGAGTGGAGTCAAAGATGAAGGGATGAAGTTCTGCATCCTGGGGGGCCAGGCTAGGTCTGGGTGACACGCACTATGCCAGTCTCAGCCTGAGCATCAGGCAGGGGCAGCAGGCAGGGGAGGGATCCCTGCACAGAGCTCTGCTGTGTCTCTGCCAAAAAACATCCAGGGAAAGTGGGGAGGAGATGTGCAAGTGCCTGAGCATGTGTGTGCCAGGGAGCCTATAGCCCCTTCCCTGGGCTGTCAAGTGGCAAAAATTTTAGAAACCTTTTCCTCCACTTGGACTACACTTCACATGGTATTTTATTTGGAAGAAGGCAAGAGGACTGGAGCCAGCAGTTATCCCTGCTGCCAGTTAGAACGGGGGCTATCCTGGGGAGCAGGCTGCAGGGAGTTCCCCACCCCAGGCTTGTGGCTGTCAGGACCCATGGGATGTTTGGGGATGGGAGGACTCAGTGGTGCACATCATCCTCTGGTACGCTCAGAGCCTGCTGGGTGGCTCTTGGTTGATGATGACTGTGCCCTGCTCCCTGCTCCTGCTGGTCCCAGTCCAGGCACATGGACTGGTGGGCACTGGGAAAGGCAGATGGAGGAGAAAGGCTCTGCAGGATTAGTAAATCACCCCTTTCCCCTTCTCTGCCAGCTCCCTGCCTTTTGCACCCATCCTGTGTGGCTGTGTTTGCATCTGATGTGGGGGTTATGCCACCCGTGGCAGAAATATGGGTACTGCGGCTGTGCCAAGCTGTCTCACCTGGACGCTGTAGCTGTCACTGCCATGGAGGTGGGATAGGATCGTTTCCTCCTGTCCGTGCCATGGGCTGGCACTGCCCACATGGCTGCTCCAGCCCCCATCTGAGTGCTTGGCTGGGTCTGTGCGAGGTAAATGAAAGAAGTGTCCCAGTAACACCCAAACCATGCAACCGGCTTCCTTGGATGAGCAGATCTTCACAATAAGATGCAGGGAAGGTCGTGGAAACAGCCTTCCTCTTTCTCGAGGGCCTTCCCAGGAGCATGTCCAAGCACCAGGAGAGCTCAGGGAGATGAGGCCAGAGCTGCTGGCTCCAGCAGGGCTGCTCCAGCGTTCCCCAAACTGCTCCCAGGGGATGGAGAGGAGACCTGGACAGGCTGTCCTGCAGACCTGGGGGAAGCTGCTCCTTGGGCAGGGGGGAGCTGTGGATGGGCATGGAGACTTCGCTGGCTTGCAGCTCGGTGCACGGAGCCACCAGCCCAGCCTGGGAATGTGACATGGGATATCTGGGAGACATCTGCAATGTGAGGGGAACAAACCTTTCCTCAGTGCCTTTTCATACTTGAAGAAGGTGATTTGTGATGGTGGGAGGGCCACAGCGCTGCCCAGGCACTGCAGTGCAGGGCAGACAGTGACTGGAGAGACCCCAGGGGCTGCTCCCTG
>NW_010556750.1:5028-5311 GCF_000687285.1 Phaethon lepturus
ACTGGAGCCCTGACGGTCAGGGCCTTTCCCCCAAACCGAAGAGGTGAGCATCTGACCTCCCTCTGCACAGTGCCAGGCCAGAGGACCACTGGAGAGAGACCAGGACCACGGGTTTGTGTGGGAAAAGGCCCACGCTGTGCTATTGGAGGGAGGGATTCATGGTGGGATAAGTGACAGGCAACCGTGCCCTCACCCAGCCGTGTTCCTTCCCCGCACGCCTGGCACCAACACCTGCCTATTTGCCCGTGACATGGGCACCCGGGTGGGAGCTGCCCGCCCCGTC
>NW_010556751.1:0-9545 GCF_000687285.1 Phaethon lepturus
GTCTTTTCCAACCTTAATGATTCTGTGGTTAGACCCTTTCCATGGAGGACCTCTGCTTGGAGCCAAGCACATGACAGTGCCACAAGCAAGATGGCACATGATGGCTTTGTGCATAGGGACCTACCAAGACTCATGTGAGAAGACCGAGTAGGTCCAACTTCCCTGCCTCAATCTTCCCATTACTTGCATAAAACTTATGCCTGATGCCAGGTTTGGTCCCACACAATGAGGACATCAAGACAAGCTATGCGTTAAGCCCACGCTCAAATCCAATCTAAAATACCTGGGGTGATCCTGAGCGCCAAGCACCGAGGCTGCTGCGGGTTGCCTGTGCAGCAGTCAAAAAGCTGATAAACTCCTGGGTGTCCCAAGGGTTAGTGAGCAGTTATAAATTAGAAAGGACCTCCTATTTCACCTCGGGGCATGAATGAAAAGCGTTCTGCACTGGCTGTGTTGGGAAGTAGCAGAAAAGCTGTCTGCCTGTCCCCAGGAGCTGCCCACACACGGCAGTTTGTCCTGCAGGACTGTATGGGGGTGGAAAGACGTCTCCCACTCGCAGAGCAGAGACATCCCTGTCTTTGGAAGATGCATAGCAGAAAAAAACAGACTCCTGTCATCGCAAAACAAGTTAGAAACATTGTGCAAATGCTTAGGGAATATACCTAGGACTGGAATTAAGAGAGGAAAAAAGTGAGCTGGAAACCTTCAAGTCCAGAGGGTTGAGGGCTCACGGTTCAGGCGAGTGTTTTTAAACACATGTGAGAAGGTAGGGAAGCAGCTCTCATTCTCCCTTTTCCAGTTCCCTACACTTTATGGCCAGTGACTGGACTAGTCACTGCAAAAGCTGACATAGCTGGGACATTTTTTAAAACAAGTCTTCATCAAATCCAAGATCATGAAAGAATTTCTCCAGGTTCTTAATTAAAGATCTGGGACTTTAAGGTCCATTTGACCACAGAGAGCTGTAGCAGAACAACCGTGTATCCTGACTAAGGAAGCTTTCTGGAAAAGATTTTCTATTCTTTTTCACTTATGAGTTTTTATACTTCTTTGATTGTGTGTTTGTTTTATTAACTGAAGCAGCAGCAAAAAGTCTCTGTCCTGGATCTAAAAATATATTAAAAAAAAAAAAAATCCTTTTTCTGAAGCACTCATTTCCAATGGATGTATTGCCATTTATCACTTTGACATTTGGAAATTTTAGGAATGGCCAAGCTGTCTGAGTAGGCAGTGCAATTTGGATAGGGAAAAGGGAATAATAATCCTTAGGCAGTCTGACACCTGAAATGTTGCAGTAAATTGCTTTGTGTTTTATTACCGGAGAATTTATACCAGTGGTGTGTTTTTTTCTTTTTCTTTTTTTGTTTTTTATCATAGCTACAATCCATTGAATTACATTTTTAACTCTGTCTCTTGCAAAGTTATATTCTTTTTTTTTTTTGGAATGTAAACTGCTCATTTGTTTTCGCTTTGTTCATGGGAATTGAAAGATCTTATTCTCATTTACACTAAAGATTTACAATGTAGCTGCAACAGATTGACAGATTATCTGCAGTATAACTTGTATAGTCACAGTAAGTAGACTGTGTGTCTGAGCCCTGCAGTTCTTGTAAATTCCTTCTGTGGTATAAAGGGATCTCATTACCTCAACTTTAAAGAGCCAATAAACTGTCAAAAGGTGTAAAAGAGCTTTATAGTTTGTCAACACTACAGACTGTGTGTTCGTAACCCGAGTTAATTAATTTGTAGAGAATGGGGCTGAAGACAAAGTGCAGTAGGATCCTGGCCCTGTGCAGCCAAAGAAGGGCGCAAAGTCTGCTATCCCATGCCAGCAGAGGAAGATTGTTACAACATTTAAACAACTTTTGGGAGAAAGACCAACAGTCCCATGGAAGGCTTAGGACTGGAACCTAAAAACCCTAAAAATCCTCCTAAAACCCATTTAAAGAGTCTAGTTTCTACCAACACTCCCATGCATAATTTAGACTCTCCAGCTCTGCCTGACTCTGGAAGTGCCTCGCACTGGTTGCTGTCAGGCTTGCTTAGGAGGCTCCCTGGGTATCTAAAGTTAGGTGACAACGTGTACTCCAAAAAGTCTTGTTTTCAGGGCAGGGGCATCTGTTTTCCATTTAAGCAACGTGTCATCTAGTTACTGAAATTCTTAGATCTGTAGTATCCCATAGTTTAAAGGTGGAATTCGTCTGACTAAATAGAAATGGGTGAAAGGCAAGAATTCCTTTCAGAGCAAATTGGTGGTTAGGGAAATCATTACGCAGTGAGGTTTCAAACACCTTCTGGTTGCTACTGCAATAAGAGCACGAACGTGTTGTCCGTGGATGCAGATTGCAAGAGGATAAATCAGACACAGAAGAGTGACTGTGCTGAATATACTCTGGGAAGACTGATGTATCTCGAAGCAGCATGTTCTGGAAACAAAGGTGAAAGATTATGGCCAGCAACTCTGAAAATGCTGGAAAAAAGAACAGCATCACAGGACAGCCTTATGAAAGAAGCTGAGCTGTGGAATGAGAAGACCTAAAGACTTTCTCTAAAAGGGTTGCCATGTGTTGTAGATCTGCAAAAAGCTGGTGATCACAAATGCTTAGCAGAGGTGAGAACAAGTTTTGTTCAAATACAGACTGACCCCAAGACAGCCTGTGCATTGGAAAGAGAGTTGGAGAAAAGCAGGAGAAGCAGAGGTGGAAACTGAGAAAGTCATGGGGAGAAACTTGAAGGTGTATATAACCAGATGACTGAACACCAGTCTTGGAACACAGCACCCAAAGTACAACTTGGCTGGAAGAAAGAAGAAGTATCTTCAGGCTGATGAAGATGAGAAGCCAGGACTCCAAAGGAACATTCCCCAGAAGGAGAAGGGTAGACAATAAAGATTGAGGGAAGACTTAGAAGAAGGAAGACCATGACGTGGTCTATGCAGGAGAACCTGACAGGAAGACCTGGAAACATAAAAAGAATCATAGAGCCTGAATCTGCGGGTAAAAGAATTGAGAGCTTGGGCAAAGCAGGCTGAAGAAATCACACTGCCTAAGGTCACCTGCTCAAGCCACAAGCCTTAACAATTAACTGAAGAACCGGCTGATCAGTCAGTTTTCTCTGCCCATACCCCATACATTCCTGAGGCTATGTAGTAGCCTGGGAGATGCGGCATCAGACTGAGACACGGAAAGGAGCAAGGGAACAGGTTTGAAGGAACGACAGGAGAAAGGGCAAGGCTGTGAGATTTATGCGTTGACTGGAATCATCCTCTGGGAGAGGTTGGGACAGGTAAGGGACAGGTAAAGGGCAGGAGCTGTAAGAGGATGATGAGAAAGCAGCAGTGGATCAACAGGAAGAGAAGTGTGCAGGCAGTAGCTGTCAGAGACTGAAAAAAGGCTGGAATTTAACGGAGTGCCCTTGGTTCAAAGGAGAGTTGTCGTCTGGAAAGTTACCCCTGGAGAATGGGAGATAAATAACACAAGATAACTGCAGTATTGACATCTCATGGTGTCCTGGCAGAGAGATGGGGGTGACTTAGGGGGCTCTGACCTCCTTTTTTGGTTTTGATCTGCTTCTCAGACCAGGGCAAACTAGTTGCTTTTCTGTTTATCTGTTTGAACTGACTCAGTTTCCCCGTTTCGTAAAATGGTACAAGACATTAATGTAGATGCAATTCAGCCACCTGCCTCGAGCTAAGATCTGAAGAGTGAGTAGTAACTGAAAATGCTGACAGGAGTCCAAGTGTTGTTTTTCAGGTGTGATAGATTATTCCTAGCTGGAATGGGAAGCTTCATTTTTGGAAAACTGGGCTGGCTCAGAGGAAACTCACTTCCCAGCTTTATCCCAGATACTTGTGTGACCCCAAACAAGCCACTTAGCCCCTCTGCATCTCCTCCGCAACTGCCTTTGTGTACAAGGAGATTAATAACTTTGTATTGTGGAGGCCTCACCCGTATTTACATGGAGTGAAGCATCCAGCCGTAGGCTCCTCAAGTCAATGAGTACTGTGGTAGGACTTGTCTATATCCCGTGGAGAGACTCCCATTAGGTCTGTCCCTATCTATCTGCATGTTTGGAGTATCTAGCATGGTAAGCCTTACTTTAATACAAATAATAGATGATAAACTATACACCTCCTTTGGTGACCAGTGTCAATCCAAGTTTCTCTTCTGGTGGAAGCTGGAAGACATTTTAAGGCAGTGGGCAGGAGGTGATTTTTTTTCATAAATGTGCAATGAATGGGCAAAATGAACACTTCAACACTTCATAACTGTCCAGTCTGACAAACAGAGACTTTAAAGGAGTTGTTTTGTCTGGCGCAAATTTTCCCATGGGATGAGGAGTAGGATCTGGAGCAACCTTTCTCAGCTGAGAAATATACCACTGCTTTTTCATCTCTCCCTCCCTCCCTTTCATCTCTGGAGTGCTGAGGGACTGGCAGAAAAGCAGGACATGCGCTTAGGGTTATAAACGAGTGGAGGGAATTGGTGGTCAGGGGAGCACAGGTCTGTGCATCTCTTCGGGTCCAAGGAAACTTGTAGCTTTGTGGCGGCAGCCACTAGCCAGGACAGCTGGATTTTCCAAGGCTCCTTGGCAACTGAAGTGCTTCTGAGTCACTTTGGGGCAATATCCTTGCCCGAATTAAGAGACAACTCTCCTGTGTCTATAGTGGGACAGAGAGCTCCTCCAGAAGGTGATTCAGAATGTGTAGGCTCCCCAGGAGCGAATTTTTCCCATTGACTACAGGACTTGTTTCCTAATTAATTACCTTACAGCTGCTTCTCCCTACCCTGTAGTTATTTTTTTCAAAACCCTCTATTTCAGTGTTTCCAATTCTAGCAGCTTCTGCTCTCCAAGACTCAGTTTGAATTTTCAACACCCATTGAGGCAGCCAGTGTACATCTGGAAGAGGAAATAATATTCATGTCTTTTGTGGTCGGAGAATTGCAAATAATGACCTAATTTATCTAAACCTACAACACTCAGTGCAATCCATACTTTTCCTACGGCAGACAGACTTTCTTGTAACCCTGGAGATGAATATGCCCTGACATACCTTGGTGAGTTTGCTGAGTTTTCATGTGATTCTGACACGTTTCTGTAAAGGTCAAATTCTCATCTCTGGTTGAACCACTCAGGACTAGGTGAAATCAGTTAGTGAAGTCATATAGCATCCTACATAGATTTATAAATTATTTTCTGGTAGGGGCTATAAGAAATTAAATTGTTACTATTTTTCTTCCTCTCTACTTGACATAGAAAAAAGAGTGGCATTGTACACAACAGAATTGCCTTGTTCTTAATTTTGCCAGGTCTATATAAGACTGCATCTTCACATTGTGCTTCCAACAGGAAGCCAAGATGTTCCTTATGCTATGATTTGTGATTAATTCACTTTGGAATTTGCTTTCAAGTGCCTTGCATTTCTGGATTGCCACTTGACAATATAGTTCTGCTCTACTCAGTATTTAAGGGTGTTTCTGTCAAGTCATTTCGTAAAATGTTCAATTCTTATTTTGCCTGCAATAACATTTTGAGTCTAAAGACTCTGTCCTATTCCTTTAACATGAAGGCACTTCTGCTTTAGATCTCAAGATGTGTTTTTTTTCCAGTCTGAACTTAGTTAATTATTAAAAATGAGTTCAATAATTAAGGAGTTATACAGATTCATCTATTTTTCAGTACTTTTGAGTGTTTCTGCTTGCAGTACTTTTTTGGGGAAGAAATAATTTAAATATACTGAAGCTGTTGGTCTAGAAAACCTTCTACTCTCAACTGAGTAATTTATTTACCTGTTGCACAGGCCAGTCCCAATCACTGAGGGTTATTTTATGAACTCTGCATGTTTAATCTGAAATAGTTTGCTTTCAAGGGGAAACAAGAACTACGTCTCTGGGCCTCTGGAGGGTGGTCCTGCAGACAGACTGTGGAGACAGGGGTCTTTACTCCAGGGAACCCCCTTTAGGTGTTCATGTTCTTATAGAGAGCGCATTTGTTCTTTGAAGAAGAGATGCTGGAGAAGACCTCTGGGAAATGAAGGCTGTCTGGAGATCTTTCTCTCCTGAGTAGTTCGTCAGTACCTTGCCATTTAGAAGTTGGGTGCAGGGGTGCCTCTGAAAAGTGGTGTACCCTACCCAGCCAGCCTACCCTCGGCAGATGAGCAGAGGCCTGGAGACTTCTTAAAGAAGGAGGAGTAATTTGATTGGGCTGCCTGCCAGCTGTTTGGCCGTTCAGTTACCTGAGTATTAATATAAAGGACCATTTTAGGCACCCTGAATGGTATCCAGGGTATCTATGTTGGTCAGGCAGATAAGATATGGGACTTAGGTCAGGCCAATGCCTTTCTGGAACAGCAGCTTGAGGCCAATCGTACATCCAAATGACACGTTTAGGCACCTGAAACCCACCCACAGTCTCCAAACTAAGTCAAGTCAACTGCAGACACCACTGGTGATAGTGACTAAGGGGCTTGGTGTGTTTTGTGCTCTTTTTCAAGGTCTCTTCATTCAAACTTGTTGGATATTGAAGTTGGAGAACATGGGACTTACATGTTCTCCTATAATTGGAACCATGTGAGATATAGGTCACAATGTTATACTCACTTCCAAAAAAAGTATGAATCTTTAGGGTTACCAGCTGTAAATTTGTTTCAGAAAGGGGAATGGTTGATTTTAAACAGCAATGGATGATGGATGATGACTGCTGGAGGAACAGTGTAGCACATTTCTGTGTGTGTGTACAATGGGCTCCCATCAAACCCATAAGACTAGGAATATGTTATAGTTAAGGCAAAGAACCCTCAGTTATGGTCTTTCCTTGGTGAACTGACCAGAAAACTATCACTAACTAAATCCTGTGTCACTTGTGCTGCTTAAAGTAGAGGAGAAACTGATCTGCAGGTATTGTTTTATGTGGCAATATAAATGGGAAGCAAAGAAAGAGGTATCTAATAGACCTTTTTTTTTTCCCCTTACTAACAAAAATATACTAGAAGCGTTGGAAATTGGAAGTAGATCTTACATATACAAAGAAATATCCCACCTCGACTAAATCATCAGGAAAAACGTAAAACAACCTGTGGAACGGGAGACAGAGAGGAAGCTAGGGAGAGCACAGTAAGAAGTCAAAAAAGAAAAAGGAGAAAAAAAAGGGGGGTGTTTGGACACCTTGAATACTCTTCTTTTAGAAGGAATAAAAACACTTGAGAAGATTTTCCTTAAAAATTTTTGTTTCAGAGCTTTTAAGTGGAGAAATGCCTGAAACAAGCCTTTTCCATTAGAGTGTGTTTTGAATGCAGAATGGTGGTTTGCACCTCTTAGTGACAAGAGTTGTTGCCTAGCAGTGTTCTTATAATGGTTGCTGTAGTATGTGTGTGACAGATGTACACAATGGGAGGTGTGTGTCTGGCCACAGATGCACTCACACATACTAACACATGCACACAAATCAGTACTATAAACAAAACGTCCAGAGCTGGAGAAAAATTGTGTGCTGCTCAACATGCGACGGCTGCTGTCAGTCGTTCGCTTTTATGAGGTCCTAAAAATTCACAAGGTTCACTCAGTGAAAGAAAGTAAATGAATAAAGGTGATGAGACTGCCGCTGGTAAAAGAATGCACGTAGGCCGATATCAAGAGGGTTTTTTTGAGCTGGCTAAAGCTGTGTTGAGGATGAGGTCTCACAGGGACAACCTTTGATGTCTGTTCTCATGAATGGTGCAAGGTGGGCTTTGGCTATGTCTACATTAGAAAACAGTGTGGCCCAATAGAAGCACATCTGTATAGTGAATGATGTAGGTGCTGAGGATGCAGGGTCCACACTGTATGTGTTTTCGGGGCTACTGTGGAGTCATTCTAGTCTGGTTCCATTAACGTCTAAAGTGTATTGTATGTCCTACTGGATTACAGCATCTGCATTAGTTTCATCTGAATGAAATCCATTTGATGCACTCCAAAACAGTTCCATGATATGAACTGAAGCATTAAGTGAAGAATGTCTGAGAGATTTTCTTAGCTGCAAGTTGAGAAATTTCAATTCTAATTTAAGAAAAAAGAAGAGATAATAAGCCAGAAGTATCTCCGATGCCCATTAACTCATTGACACACAGAGCAGGTGCTCAAATATACTTCAAGATGAGAGTATAAAGATTTGATTCTTCCTTCTCTCATTCTGCTGTGAATTAACTGACTTAAAGGTGCTACTCCTTATTTCTGTTTTCATTAAGGAAAGAACTGGGACACTAGAACATACGCAATGAGAAAGTGAAACAGGAAATGGAGAGATAGAAGCTTGCTTAAAATAATTTGAAAATGATTTATTGAATGCAAACTCTACCCTCAGTGATTCCTAGTGTTATTACTTTTCTATAGTACAATCAGGGAGGACAGTAACTTGCTGTGGGCTAAAGATAATTTATGATCTATTGCAAAGGAGGGAAGGAAAAATATACTAAAGGTGGGTGTGTGAGGCACATGCTGATGGTGTTCAATGTGTTGGATCTCACTGGATCAATCTGTTCCAAAGCCTGATAGGGAAAAAGAAATGTCAAGAGTTAAAGCAGACATCACAATGCGAAGAAGGGAGGGTGAAATGGCAAGATGTTTCATTGCTGGGGCTTGTTGCACGCAGACTTGTTAGTATGTCCACGGAAGAGGAGGAGGGGATTTGGGAATCTGCAACTGCAACCTCGCTACTGCCTTCCGGTGATGGTCTAAGGTTTCTGATGCAGGGGGCACGTCTTGAAGTTGTGCTGACCTGTGTATTAACACTGCTGTAATCCATCCCCATCCGTAGGGATGTTAAGCGACCCTCAACTCAACTGAATATTAAAATGGAAAATAAGTTTTCAGGTCTAGACACACTAAGGCCTCACCAAGAATATCTTGCAGCAGTGTTTTCTGAGATTCAAGTTTTCTTGGGAAAAAATCACCAAAGTTACAACATTTAAAATAGTATGTGATGTTATTTCTGCTTTTGGATGAAAAAGGCGGAAGAAAATTACTTTAATATGAAATGTTTAAGCCACTTAACTCAAGATTTCAAAAAATGACCCCTTGTTTTGGATCCTATATTGGAGACAGTTTTGAGATGACCTTGTGTTGCTAGCTAAGCAATCTGTAGTCACTCTTAAAAGTTTTTCAAACTGGTGATATTTGTCTTTCCATATGTTACTGAAATGTTACTAACAGAAGCATATGTTTTTGTGAATACAAGTCACTTGGGGGCCTAGATTCACTGTGTGTTGTTTTGGACACTTTGAGAAATCTGATAATTCAAAATGTTTTTTGTACTTGTCCTGGTTTCAGCCAGGATAGAGTTAATTTTCTTCACAGAAGCTGGTGTGAGGCTGCGTTTTGGATTTGGGATGAGAAAATGCTGATAACGTGCTGATGTTTTGAGTTATTGCTAAGCAGTCAAGGACGGTCCAACTTCTCATGCTGGGCTGCCAGTGAGCAGGCTGGGGGTACACGGGGAGCTGGGGGGGGGCACAGCCAGGACAGCTGACCCAGGATAGCCAAAGGGGTATTCAGTACCATATGCTGGCAGGG
>NW_010556751.1:9799-11486 GCF_000687285.1 Phaethon lepturus
TTCCGATTCTCTCCCCCATCCCACCGTGGGGGAGTGAGCGAGCGGCTGCGTGGAGCTTAGTTGCTCATGGGGGTTACACCACGACAGTACTCAAAGAAGGATGATGGTCCCTGTAGAGAGTGCTTTGCTCTGCCAGTTGTAAAGGGTGCTTAAGAAGAGGGTGTTTCTCATGTGGGGAAGTCAGTTTGGGGAATGAAACTGAACCTCAGTTCCCACTGCCTGTTGAGCAAACTTCTTTGCAACATGTTTTTTCAGCCTTTAGGGACCAACAAAGACAAAAGATATGAAATGTTGTTTGGAAAACGTTGCATTTCTGATCCAAGCAGATGTGCACAAATCTCTTTTGTGATATTAATCCCAACTCTCCTATACAGCCTCAAAAAAAAAAGAAAGAATGACTGCAGGATGATCCAAGTGACATGGTGTTTCCAAGGCATGTTGCTCCTATATTTTTAATGTGGATCGACTTGCTTTTTTAATTTTTTTTTCTCTTTTTTTTTACAGGTTGGATGCCCAAAGTAGCTTTCACACAACTGGAATCATCAGCTCATGCTAACGACACACGATTACTGCTCCAGGAACCTGTTGATTGGCAACCTGGTGATGAAATCATGGTGGGAAGGACAGGTCTTGGAGATGCACAACAGCAAGAAGAAACGGCTGTTATTGAGTCTGTGAACAACACGGAGCTGTACCTTAGATCACCACTCAGGTATCTTTCCAAGGGCCAGGGGGATTTCTATAGCAGAGAACTAAGCCAGGGGAAAATTTGGTCAAGGTGAGGATTTACAGTTTCCTGTGGGGCATAATAACTACAT
This sequence comes from Phaethon lepturus, assembly GCF_000687285.1. Classification (NCBI taxonomy): domain Eukaryota; kingdom Metazoa; phylum Chordata; class Aves; order Phaethontiformes; family Phaethontidae; genus Phaethon; species Phaethon lepturus. Next base: position 10,618 of record NW_010556751.1, read on the forward strand.
AAATCCCTTTAACAAAGGTGGTCAGAGATATTTTAGTTCCTCGCTCCCCCTAAAGCGAGTGGATTTTCAATCCTGAATGTGTCTGACTATGTTTAAATTCTGTATCATAACCATGAACTCTGAAAACCTTTGAAGCAGAAAACACTGATGGCCAGTACAGCCTCGTGGCCTCAGCACAGAGCTGACAAAGAATTTTCCTGCATAGTTAATTTCCTGAGAAAGTGAATATTTTTTTTTCTTCACAAAAAGTGTCTGACTTCTGTAAAAAAAACAAACAAAACCTCCTTTCTAGACTGATTTACTTTGGATGATTAACAAGACACTCAAAGTGAATTACTTCAGTTTGGAAATACTGCTTCTGTGTTTTCAGTGAGCAGTAGTCACTGCCTTATGCTCTCTTCATCCTCCGTCCATGGGGATCTTGGGCAAACTGTACTTGTGATCATCATAACCTGGAGACCCAGTGTGGAAACATCTTATCTATTTGGGAGGCAAGCTAACCCCAATGCCCAGGAAGATTAATGATATCTTTTTCAGAAATATTTGGGGCTTGTACTGATGGCTTTCACCAGAATATGTTTTGGGAAGATGAAGAAAATTCAAAGGCTGAAATATTTTGGTGTAAACATACATAATCTAAGGAAAATTTGCGAGCATAAGGGAGAGACAAAAAGATGAAAACAAACGTCAACCAAGGAAAAATATATCTAGCCCATATATGCAGACACATTGTGTATGCCACCGTCCAAGGTGAGATAGGACTGAAACCAGCTCTGAATTTGGGCAGCTGGAGTCAGAAGCTTAGGGTAAACACTGTTCTTCCATCTGGCAGGTGCAGATACTTTTGTACCTTTTTTGTGTCTTTCCCT